>NW_026943826.1:12846324-13023824 GCF_035594765.1 Anolis carolinensis
AGTGCTAGAGATGGAAGTGACCCTCAAGAGCCATCCAGTCCATCCTATAAGAGTGCTAGAGATGGAAGTGACCCTCAAGAGCCATCCAGTCCATCCTATAAGAGTGCTAGAGATGGAAGTGACCCTCAAGAGCCATCCAGTCCATCCTATAAGAGTGCTAGAGATGGAAGTGACCCTCAAAAGCCATCCAGTCCATCCTATAAGAGTGCTAGAGATGGAAGTGACCCTCAAAAGCCATCCAGTCCATCCTATAAGAGTGCTAGAGATGGAAGTGACCCTCAAAAGCCATCCAGTCCATCCTATAAGAGTGCTAGAGATGGAAGTGACCCTCAAAAGCCATCCAGTCCATCCTATAAGAGTGCTAGAGATGGAAGTGACCCTCAAGAGCCATCCAGTCCATCCTATAAGAGTGCTAGAGATGGAAGTGACCCTCAAAAGCCATCCAGTCCATCCTATAAGAGTGCTAGAGATGGAAGTGACCCTCAAAAGCCATCCAGTCCATCCTATAAGAGTGCTAGAGATGGAAGTGACCCTCAAAAGCCATCCAGTCCATCCTATAAGAGTGCTAGAGATGGAAGTGACCCTCAAGAGCCATCCAGTCCATCCTATAAGAGTGCTAGAGATGGAAGTGACCCTCAAAAGCCATCCAGTCCAACCCTTAAGACATACATAGAGTCCTAGAGATGGATGTGACCCTCAAGAGCCATCCAGTCCATCCTATAAGAGTGCTAGAGATGGAAGTGACCCTCAAGAGCCATCCAGTCCATCCTATAAGAGTGCTAGAGATGGAAGTGACCCTCAAAAGCCATCCAGTCCATCCTATAAGAGTGCTAGAGATGGAAGTGACCCTCAAAAGCCATCCAGTCCATCCTATAAGAGTGCTAGAGATGGAAGTGACCCTCAAAAGCCATCCAGTCCATCCTATAAGAGTGCTAGAGATGGAAGTGACCCTCAAGAGCCATCCAGTCCATCCTATAAGAGTGCTAGAGATGGAAGTGACCCTCAAGAGCCATCCAGTCCATCCTATAAGAGTGCTAGAGATGGAAGTGACCCTCAAGAGCCATCCAGTCCATCCTATAAGAGTGCTAGAGATGGAAGTGACCCTCAAAAGCCATCCAGTCCATCCTATAAGAGTGCTAGAGATGGAAGTGACCCTCAAAAGCCATCCAGTCCATCCTATAAGAGTGCTAGAGATGGAAGTGACCCTCAAAAGCCATCCAGTCCATCCTATAAGAGATAGAGTCCTAGAGATGGATGTGACCCTCAAGGCCATCCAGTCCATCCTATAAGAGATAAGAGTCCTAGAGATAGAAGTGACTCTCAAAAGCCATCCAGTCCAACCCTTAAGAGATAGAGTCCTAGAGATGGATGTGACCCTCAAGGCCATCCAGTCCATCCTATAAGAGATAAGAGTCCTAGAGATAGAAGTGACTCTCAAAAGCCATCCAGTCCAACCCTTAAGAGATAGAGTCCTAGAGATGGAAGTGACCATCCAGTCCATCCTATAAGTCCTAGAGATGGAAGTGACCCCCAAAATCCATCCAGTCCATCCTATAAGAGATAGAGTCCTAGAGTTGGAAGTGACCCTCAAAAGCCATCCAGTCCAACCCTTAAGAGATAGATAGAGTCCTAGAGATGGAAGTGACCCTCAAAAGCCATCCACTCCAATCCTTAAGAGATAGAGAGAGTCCTAGAGATGGAAGTGACCCTCAAAAGCCATCCACTCCAATCCTTAAGAGATAGAGTCCTAGAGATGGAATTGACCCTCAAAAGCCATCCAGTCCAACCCTTAAGAGATAGAGAGAGTCCTAGAGATGGAAGTGACCCTCAAAAGTCATCCAGTTCAACCCTTAAGAAATAGAGTCCTAGAGATGGAAGTGACCCCCAAAATCCATCCAATCCAACCCTTAAAAGATAGTCCTAGAGATGGAAGTGACCCCCAAGAGCCATCCAGTCCATCCTATAAGAGATAGAGTCCTAGAGATGGAAGTGACCCTCAAAAGCCATCCACTCCAATCCTTAAGAGATAGAGTCCTAGAGATGGAAGTGACCCTCAAAAGCCATCCACTCCAATCCTTAAGAGATAGAGTCCTAGAGATGGAAGTGACCCTCAAAAGCCATCCACTCCAATCCTTAAGAGATAGAGTCCTAGAGATGGATGTGACCCTCAAAAGCCATCCACTCCAATCCTTAAGAGATAGAGTCCTGGAGATGGAAGTGACCCTCAAAAGCCATCCACTCCAATCCTTAAGAGATAGATAGAGTCCTAGAGATGGATGTGACCCTCAAAAGCCATCCACTCCAATCCTTAAGAGATAGAGTCCTAGAGATGGAAGTGACCCTCAAAAGCCATCCACTCCAATCCTTAAGAGATAGAGAGAGTCCTAGAGATGGAATTGACCCTCAAAAGCCATCCACTCCAATCCTTAAGAGATAGAGTCCTAGAGATGGAAGTGACCCTCAAAAGCCATCCACTCCAATCCTTAAGAGATAGAGTCCTAGAGATGGAAGTGACCCTCAAAAGCCATCCACTCCAATCCTTAAGAGATAGAGTCCTAGAGATGGATGTGACCCTCAAAAGCCATCCACTCCAATCCTTAAGAGATAGAGTCCTGGAGATGGAAGTGACCCTCAAAAGCCATCCACTCCAATCCTTAAGAGATAGATAGAGTCCTAGAGATGGATGTGACCCTCAAAAGCCATCCACTCCAATCCTTAAGAGATAGAGTCCTAGAGATGGAAGTGACCCTCAAAAGCCATCCACTCCAATCCTTAAGAGACAGAGAGAGTCCTAGAGATGGAAGTGACCCTCAAAAGCCATCCAGTCCATCCTATAAGAGATAGTCCTGGAGATAGAAGTGACCCCCCAAATCCATCCAGTCCAACCCTTAAGAAATAGAGTCCTAGAGATGGAAGTGACCCTCAAAAGCCATCCAGTCCATCCTATAAGAGATAGAGTCCTGGAGATAGAAGTGACCCCCCAAATCCATCCAGTCCAACCCTTAAGAAATAGAGTCCTAGAGATGGAAGTGACCCCCAAGAGCCATCCAGTCCAACCTTTAAGAGATAAATAGAGGGCTTTAGACCTCTGTTTAGGTCATTTCGGGTCCATTGGGGCATTAGCTGTCCCCCTCCTCATTATTATTGTTTGTATTATTATTATCATGCCAGGTGGGCCGCTCCTCGCTGCTGGTGGGGAGCCTGAAGAAGAAGTATGCGCAGGCCCTTCTCGGGGAGAAGACGCAACCGCCGCATCAACCGCCACACCAGCAGGACAACAACACCACCACCACCGACTCCGACATGGAGGACCCTTATTTGCAAGGTGAGTTGGGCGTTGGTGCCTCTGAGCATGTGCAGAGCGCCTCTCTTCCCCTCCCCGGTTAGTTCCGCCTCCATCTCCCATGTCGACGGGGTTCGGGGAGGAACCGGAACTCTCTCAAGGCTTTGTAGAAACTACAACTCCCGGGATTCCATCATATGGAGCCACCACAGATAACAGTGGTGTCAGGGGACATCCAGTCCAGCCCATTATAGATCTCTAGGACTCTGTTAGAAGTGACCCTCAAAAGCCATCCAGTCCAACCCTTAATAGAGTCCTAGAGATGGAAGTGACCCTCAAGAGCCATCCAGTCCATCCTATAAGAGTCCTAGAGATAGAAGTGACCCCCAAGAGCCATCCAGTCCAACCCTTAAGAGATAGAGTCATAGAGATGGAAGTGACCCTCAAGAGCCATCCAGTCCAACCCTTAATAGAGGCCTAGAGATGGAAGTGACCCTCAAGAGCCACCCAGTCCATCCTATAAGAGTCCTAGAGATAGAAGTGACCCCCAAGAGCCATCCAGTCCAACCCTTAAGAGATAGAGTCCTAGAGATGGAAGTGACCCTCAAGAGCCACCCAGTCCATCCTATAAGAGTCCTAGAGATAGAAGTGACCCCCAAGAGCCATCCAGTCCAACCCTTAAGAGATAGAGTCCTAGAGATGGAAGTGACCCTCAAGAGCCACCCAGTCCATCCTATAAGAGTCCTAGAGATAGAAGTGACCCCCAAGAGCCATCCAGTCCAACCCTTAAGAGATAGAGTCCTAGAGATGGAAGTGACCCTCAAGAGCCACCCAGTCCATCCTATAAGAGTCCTAGAGATAGAAGTGACCCCCAAGAGCCATCCAGTCCAACCCTTAAGAGATAGAGTCATAGAGATGGAAGTGACCCTCAAGAGCCACCCAGTCCATCCTATAAGAGTCCTAGAGATAGAAGTGACCCCCAAGAGCCATCCAGTCCAACCCTTAAGAGATAGAGTCCTAGAGATGGAAGTGACCCTCAAGAGCCATCCAGTCCATCCTATAAGAGTCCTAGAGATGGAAGTGACCCCCAAGAGCCATCCAGTCCAACCCTTAAGAGATAGAGTCCTAGAGATGGAAGTGACCCTCAAGAGCCATCCAGTCCATCCTATAAGAGTCCTAGAGATAGAAGTGACCCCCAAGAGCCATCCAGTCCAACCCTTAAGAGATAGAGTCATAGAGATGGAAGTGACCCTCAAGAGCCATCCAGTCCAACCCTTAATAGAGGCCTAGAGATGGAAGTGACCCTCAAGAGCCACCCAGTCCATCCTATAAGAGTCCTAGAGATAGAAGTGACCCCCAAGAGCCATCCAGTCCAACCCTTAAGAGATAGAGTCCTAGAGATGGAAGTGACCCTCAAGAGCCATCCAGTCCATCCTATAAGAGTCCTAGAGATAGAAGTGACCCCCAAGAGCCATCCAGTCCAACCCTTAAGAGATAGAGTCCTAGAGATGGAAGTGACCCTCAAGAGCCACCCAGTCCATCCTATAAGAGTCCTAGAGATAGAAGTGACCCCCAAGAGCCATCCAGTCCAACCCTTAAGAGATAGAGTCCTAGAGATGGAAGTGACCCTCAAGAGCCACCCAGTCCATCCTATAAGAGTCCTAGAGATAGAAGTGACCCCCAAGAGCCATCCAGTCCAACCCTTAAGAGATAGAGTCCTAGAGATGGAAGTGACCCTCAAGAGCCATCCAGTCCATCCTATAAGAGTCCTAGAGATGGAAGTGACCCCCAAGAGCCATCCAGTCCAACCCTTAAGAGATAGAGTCCTAGAGATGGAAGTGACCCTCAAGAGCCATCCAGTCCATCCTATAAGAGTCCTAGAGATGGAAGTGACCCCCAAGAGCCATCCAGTCCAACCCTTAAGAGATAGAGTCCTAGAGATGGAAGTGACCCTCAAGAGCCATCCAGTCCATCCTATAAGAGTCCTAGAGATGGAAGTGACCCCCAAGAGCCATCCAGTCCAACCCTTAAGAGATAGAGTCCTAGAGATGGAAGTGACCCTCAAGAGCCATCCAGTCCATCCTATAAGAGTCCTAGAGATGGAAGTGACCCCCAAGAGCCATCCAGTCCAACCCTTAAGAGATAGAGTCCTAGAGATGGAAGTGACCCTCAAGAGCCATCCAGTCCATCCTATAAGAGTCCTAGAGATGGAAGTGACCCCCAAGAGCCATCCAGTCCAACCCTTAAGAGATAGAGTCCTAGAGATGGAAGTGACCCTCAAGAGCCATCCAGTCCATCCTATAAGAGTCCTAGAGATGGAAGTGACCCCCAAGAGCCATCCAGTCCAACCCTTAAGAGATAGAGTCCTAGAGATAGAAGTGACCCTCAAGAGCCATCCAGTCCAACCCTTAAGAGATAGAGTCCTAGAGATAGAAGTGACCCTCAAGAGCCATCCAGTCCAACCCTTAAGAGATAGAGTCCTAGAGATGGAAGTGACCCCCAAGAGCCATCCAGTCCAACCCTTAAGAGATAGAGTCCTAGAGATAGAAGTGACCCTCAAAAGCCATCCAGTCCAACCCTTAAGAGCCATCCAGTCCAACCCAATAGATAATTGATATTATAGATATATAGATAGATGGGAAGGCAGAGATGGAAGAGACCCCGAGGGCCATCCAGTCCAACCCATTTATATACATTAAAAATGTAATGTCCGTTTGTGGGGACCTCGTATCTCCCAAACTCCTTCACCGATTGCTTCGGAATTTGGACACGACGTAGCATTCGGACAGGCGAGTGTTTTAAGGTATTCACATACCTACTGTTTTAAGGTATTCACATACCTACAATGTGTTTTAAGGTATCCACATACCTACTACAACACGCCTGTGGCGCCTGAGGCAGGTAAAACTGCTTTGGTTCACAAACAGCGGGGAGATAGAGCGGAATACAAATAAAGTTTTTATTATAGAGTAGGAAGAGGCCATCTAGTCGATCCTACGCCTTCCGTGCAGGGAAAGCACCACGCAAGCACTCCCAACAGATGGTCAGCCCTTTAATGTCGGGGCCTTCCTTTTTCTGTCTTCCTTGCAGAATCCAAAGACGAAGGGTCTCCCCCCAAGTTGAAGTGCGAGCTCTGCGGCCGCCTCGACTTCGCCTACAAGTTCAAGCGCTCGAAGCGCTTCTGCTCCATGGCCTGCGCCAAGCGGTAAATATAGTAACATCACTCCTAAGACGTCAACAGTGTGAATTATTATCGTGAACACATTCAATCCCATTGTTTTCACGGGTTCTGGGAGCGAGGCATTGTCATTTCAAAGTTATTATTATTATTATTATTATTATTATTATTATTATTATTGTATGGCACAGCAAACAAGATAGATATGCTGGATTTCGTATCACAAAATCACAAGTTGAACACTTCCCAAGTGTCTAGGACTGTGTGATGTATATTATTATTATTATTATTATTATTATTATTATTATTATTATTATTATATCTGCATTGTACTCTGGTGCATGTTATGTTGCATCCTTTGAGAACGCAAACTCTGTAGCTGACATCCTTTCAGGCCTTCAAGTGAGCAACCTCAGTTCCTGTGGTCTTCAAACCCTAATAATAATATCGAAGTTGTTATTATTATTATTATTATTATTTTATTGTATGACACAGCAAACAAGATTGATATGCTGGATTTCATATCACAAAACCACAAGTCGAACACTTCCCAAGTGTCTAGGACTGTGTGATGTATTTTCGGATGATGCTGCAGATCCCAGTAGGGTGGCCTTTTGCAGTTGGCAGATCGTAATTTTGTCAATGTCTATTGTTTCCAAATGCCGGCTGAGATCTTTTGGCACAGCACCCAGTGTGCCCATCACCACCGGGACCACCTGCACTGGTTTCTGCCAGAGTCTTTGAAGTTCAATCTTGAGGTCCTGATAGCGGCTGAGTTTTTCTTGTTGTTTTTCACCTGGGATGGCGACATCAATGATCCAAACCTTTTTCTTTTCCACAACTGTGATGTCTGGTGTGTTGTGTTCCAGAACTTTGTCAGTCTGGATTCGGAAGTCCCACAGTATTTTTGCGTGTTCATTTTCCAATACTTTTGCAGGTTTGTAATCCCACCAGTTCTTTGCTGCTGGGAGGTGGTACTTGAGGCATAAGTTCCAATGAATCCTTTGGGCCACATAGTTGTGCCTCTGTTTGTAGTCTGTCTGTGCGATTTCCTTACAGCAGCTGAGGATATGATCCATGGTTTTGTCGGTTTCCTTGCACAGTCTGCATTTTGGGTCATTGGCTGATTTTTGGATCTTGGCCTGAATTGCCTTTGTCCTGATGGCTTGCTCCTGGATCAGGAGCAAGGATCAGGCCTTCTGTCTCCTTCCTTCTTCAGGGTCCCAATCGTGAGCCAGAGCCAGGTCTTCTATTATTATTATTATTATTATTATTAATTGCCTTTGTCCTGATGTCTTGCTCCTGGGCTACGTGAGCCATAGCCAGGTCTTCTCCTTCTCAGCTTTTCCTTCAATTTTGTCAAGGAACTTTCCATGCAATATTTTGTGGTGCCAACTGTCAGCTCTAGTTTGTAGTGCGGTTTTCTTGTACTGATTCTGCTCTAGTTTGTAGTGCGGTTTTCTTGTACTGGTTCTTTGTCTGTTATTATTATAATATTTGCGTTTTACTCTGGTGCATGCTGTGTTGCATCTTTTGAGAACGCAAACTCTGTATCCGACATCCTTTCAGGCGTCCAAGTGATCAACCTCAGTTCCTGTGGTCTTCAAACTTAATTACATGGTGTTGGTGCGTCTTGACCGCTTACCTTTCCTCCCGGTTTTGCGGCAGGTACAACGTGGGCTGCACCAAGCGTGTGGGGCTCTTCCACCCGGACCGGAACAAGCCTCCCAAGCAGAGTGCCACGCCGCACAACCGGCGCCGGAACAGCAAACCGGCGCTCGGCAAGGAGAGCAAGAAACAGGTATGCACGAAGAAGAGCAATTATAAACACAAATAATAATAATAGCGATTATACATACTAATAAGACTTTCTCTTGCAGGCACCGCCCGCGTTGGCCCCCACCTCGGGACCGATCTCGGGTTCGGGGTCTCTGCAGCAGCAGCAGCACCTGTCGTCGCGTGGGGGCCAGGAGGACTCCAGCCGCGGCTCGGACAACTCCAGCTACGAGGAGCCGCTCTCCCCGCTCTCGGCCAGCTCCTCGGCCTCCCGCCACCGCCGCCGATGCCCCTCCGAGCGCGAGGTGGAGCTGCCCGACGTCCGCCTGCGAGACCTGGTGGCCATCGGGCACCACTTCCTGCCCAGCGAGCCCCACAAGTGGAACGTGGAGGACGTCCACCAGTTCATACGATCCCTCCCCGGTGAGGCCCTGTGGGCACAACATCCATGTGCACTGAGGTGTAGAGCAGGCACGACATCCACTTCCATTAAAGTGTAGAACAGACACGACATCCACCTCCACTGAGGTGTAAAGCAGACACAACATCCACTTCCATTAAAGCGTAGAACAGACAAAACAGCCACTGAGGTGTAGAGCAGACACAACATCAACTTCTACTGAGGTGTAAAGCAGACACAACATCTATCTCCGTTGAGGTGTAAAGCAGACACAACATCCACTTCCATTAAAGCGTAGAACAGACAAAACATCCGCCTCCACTGAGGTGTAAAGCAGACACAATATCCACCTCCAATGAGTCGTAAAGCAGACACAACATCCAACTCTACTGAGGTGTAAAGCAGACACAATATCGCATCTCCACTGAGTCGTAGAGCAGACACAACATCCACCTCCACTGAGGTGTAGAGCAGACACAACATCCACCTCCACTGAGGTGTAGAGCAGACACAACATCCATCTCCACTGAGGCAAAGAGCAGACACGACATCCACTGCCATTAAAGCGTAGAACAGACACAACATCCACCTCCACTGAGTCGTAGAGCAGACACAACATCCACCCCCACTGAGGCATAGAGTAGACACGACATCCCCCTCCACTGAGGTGTAAAGCGGACTCAACGTCCCACTCCACTGAGGCGTAGAGCAGGCACAACATCCACCTCCACCGAGGCGTGGATCAGACACAACATCAATTTCCAATGAGGTGTAGATTAGACACAACATCTACCTCCACCGAGGTGTAGAGCAGACACATCTACCTCCACTGAGGTGTAGAGCAGACACATCCATCTCCAAAACAAACACAACATCCACTTCTGCTGAGGCGTAGAACAGACACAATATCCACTTTGACTGAGGCGTAAAGCAGACACAGTATCCGCCTCCACTGAGGTGTAGAGCAGACACGACATCCACCTCCACTGGGGCCCGAGACTGACCTCGCTCCCTCTCTCGCAGGCTGCCAGGAGATTGCGGAGGAGTTCCGCGCCCAGGAGATCGACGGGCAGGCGCTGCTGCTGCTGAAGGAGGACCACCTCATGAGCGCCATGAACATCAAGCTGGGCCCCGCCCTCAAGATCTACGCCCGCATCTGCATGCTGAAGGACTCCTAGGACGGACGGACGGGCGGGCGGACACCTTCCTTCCTTTGGACGGTGGCCGGAAGCCCCGACTTGAGCACAATCCCCCCTTGAGGGCGAGGGTGGTGTAAATACATAGGTAGCCTTAGCTCCCCTTTCTCCTCTCGTAGAGCAGACACAACATCCACCTCCACTGAGGTGTAAAGCAGACACAACCCCTTCTCCTCCTCCTCAGGTGCAAGAGATGCCAGCTCTCAGGGAGGGCGCTGCGTGCGTCTTGTCCTCCTTTTTTGAGATGCCAGCTCTCAGGGAGGGCGTTGCGTGCGTCTCGTCCTCCTTTTTTGAGATGCCAGCTCTCAGGGAGGGCGTTGCGTGCGTCTCGTCCTCCTTTTTTGAGATGCCAGCTCTCAGGGAGGGCGCTGTGTGTGTCTCGTCCTCCTTTTTTGAGATGCCAGCTCTCGGGGAGGGCGCTGCATGCATCTCGTCCTCCCCTCCCGCCTTTTTGAGATGCCAGCTCTCAGGGAGGGCGCTGCGTGCGTCTCGTCCTCCTTTTTTGAGATGCCAGCTCTCGGGGAGGGCGCTGTGTGCGACTCGTCCTTCTCTCCCGCCTTTTTGAGATGCCAGCTCTCAGGGAGGGCGCTGCGTGCGTCTCGTCCTCCTTTTTTGAGATGCCAGCTCTCAGGGAGGGCGCTGCGTGCGTCTCGTCCTCCTTTTTTGAGATGCCAGCTCTCAGGGAGGGCGCTGCGTGCGTCTCGTCCTCCTTTTTTGAGATGCCAGCTCTCAGGGAGGGCGCTGCATGTGTCTCGTCCTTTTTTGAGATGCCAGCTCGTCCTCCCCTCCCTCCTTTTTCATCCGGATCGGACACAACCTACTTGAAACCTCAGAAAGCCAAACCGGACCGTTGCCTTAACTTCTTTTTTTGTATCGTGTAGGCGTGCGTGTGTGCGTGTGGTGCCGCTTAGTGCCCTCCCCGTGTCCCGTTTTTAGGGGTCCGTAGCCAGTTTAGGGTCCGCGTTTGGGTGCCCGCCTCCACTGGGGATGGACTCGACGCTCACGGCTCCTCCTGTTCCGCTGCAGCATCACACTCTTGGCTCACGTTCCTATATTCCTATGGATGCAGCCTAGGATCGCATTGGCCTTTTCTGCTGCAGCATCACACCCTTGGCTCACATTCATGGTCTATTAAGACTCCTACATCCCTTTCAGTGGACTATATAGTATAATCAATCACTTCCCCAGGCAGTGTATTCCTATGGATGCAGCCTAGGATCGCATTGGCCTTTTCTGCTGCAGCGTCACCCTCTTGGCAGGGCAGGAGGAGCGGGTTTTCTCCCCGGAAGACGGAGCTGGGCTCAGGCGCATCAGGTGGCGGGGAGTCTTGCAGCTGAGCTGCGCCTCCCCGATCTCTTTTTTGGGATGTTTGTTTCCTCCGGACCCGGAAGGAAGAATTTCTACTGTTTCCAACGGCCCCCACTCCCTTGGTTTTTTAATAAAATATTCACTTTTACAGAAAAACGGGTTCGGATCGGGATTGTTTTGTTACATTTTTGTGCATTGATTGCACGACACACCTACACCCCACACAGTTTGTAAACATAAAGATAAACATACATTTAATATATATAATTGATATTAGTATATTGTATTATTACTATAATATTTTATTATACTAATAATATAATAATATACTACTACTACTGCTTATAATAATAATAATAATACTATACTGTATCATTATTCGTATAATATTGTATTATACTGTATGGCATTATTTTTATTATTACAAGATACATTGATATTATTCTTATTATTACAAGAAACATTGATACTATTATTATAAGAAGCATTGATATTATTACAAGAAACACTGATATTATTATAAGAAGCATTGATATTATTCTTAGAAGAGACATAGATATTATTATTATTACAAGAGACATTGATATTATCATTATTAGAAGAGACATTGATATTATTATTAGAAGAGTCATTGATATTATTATTATTATTACTATTATTACAAGAGACATTGATATTATTCTTATTAATACAAGAAACATTGATATTATTACAAGAAACATTGATATTATTCTTATTATTACAAGAAACATTGATATTATTACAAGAAACATTGATATTATTATTATAAGAGACATTAATATTATTATTAGAAGAGACATTTATATTATTATTAGAAGAGACATTGATATTATTATTATTAGAAGATACATTGATATTATTATTATTACAAGAGACATTGATATTATTATTAGAAAGAGACATTGATATTCTTATTCTTATTAGAAGATACATTGATATTATTATTATTACAAGAGACATTGATATTATTATTAGAAAGAGACATTGATATTCTTATTCTTATTAGAAGATACATTGATATTATTATTACAAGAGACATTGATATTATTATTATTAGAAAGAGACATTGATATTATTATTATTAGAAAGGACATTGATATTATTATTATTAGAAAGGACATTGATATTATTATTATTAGAAAGGACATTGATATTATTATTATTAGAAAGGACATTGATATTATTATTATTAGAAAAGACATTGATATTATTATTCTTATTAGAATATACATTGATATTATTATTATTACAAGAGACATTGATATTGTATTATTAGAAAAGACATTGATATTATTATTCTTATTCTTATTAGAATATACATTGATATTATTATTATTACAAGAGACATTGATATTATTATTATTAGAAAAGACATTGATATTATTCTTATTCTTATTAGAATATACATTGATATTATTATTATTACAAGACATTGATATTATTATTATTAGAAGATACATTGATATTATTATTACAAGAGACATTGATATTATTATTATTAGAAAAGACATTGATATTATTATTATTATTATTCTTATTAGAATATACATTGATATTATTATTATTACAAGAGACATTGATATTATTATTATTAGAAAGGACATTGATATTATTATTATTAGAAAAGACATTGATATTATTATTATTATTATTATTATGAGAAGATACATTGATATTATTATTATTACAAGAGACATTGATATTATTATTATTAGAAAAGACATTGATATTATTATTATTATTCTTATTAGAATATACATTGATATTATTATTATTACAAGAGACATTGATATTATTATTATTAGAAAGGACATTGATATTATTATTATTATTATTATTATTAGGGTCTACATACCTGTGGAATGATGTCCAGGTATGTGAAGGCCCAGGCATTGAAAGGCCTTGCAGCTGCGAAGCCTGGCTGCTTCCTGCCTTGAGGGGGTGGGTGGGTGGGTGAGGAGGAATTAATTAATTAATCCTTTGTTGGGATTAATTCCCAGATGACGATTGGATTGTTTCCTGACAGGAACGTCCCCTGTTTTGTTTTTGGTTTCTGAGATGTGGGCGAAAGGTCGGGAGAGAGTGCTTCTGGGGCACTTCCGCATCCTTTCCGTCGGCGAGGGCGGCGCGGTGACGTCACCACGCGCTCTCGAAGCCCCGCCTCCTGTTTCCTGCAAGGGCGGCGCGGTGACGTCACGGCGCGCCCCGACGTCACGACGCGAGCCCTTGCTGCCGAGGCGCGGAGACCCCGCAGCGAGCTGCCAACGCCCGGCGCTGAGGGAAGAAGAGAAGGAGGAAGGAAGGAAGGAAGGAAGGAAAGAAAGAAGGAAGGAAAGAGGTGAGGAAGGGGCTGCTGTGGCTTCCCTTCGGGGTCCCCACCCTGTCGTCCCCCTCGCCCGTCTCCTGTGGGCCTCCGCCCGCCCTTGCCCGGCCTCCCTCCTCACGCAAGGCAGGCTTCGGGGCGTCGGCTAGGCCTCACTCCGGCCCTGCCATCCTTCCACATTTATTTATATATATTATATATATTATATTATGGAGGGCACTCTAGGCGGCATATAATATATTGTATTATTAGCGTAGCACGATATGAGCCTTGCCCCAACCTCTGGGGATGCCTTCAGCCACAGATGTGGGCGAAACGTCAGGAGAGAGTGCTTGCTCAACATGGCCATACACCCCTGAAAAATCTCAAAGCCATACATTAGCATGAGATATATATATATTATATTACATTATTATTATATTATCAGCCTAGCATACTATTAGCATTGCCCCAACCTCTGATGATGCCTTCAGCCACAGATGTGGGCGAAACGTCAGGAGAGAGTGCTACAGTATATTATATTATTAGGCTAGCACGATATGAGCCTTGTCCCAACCTCTGGGGATGCCTTCAGCCACAGATGTGGGCGAAACGTCAGGAGAGAGTGCTACAATATATTATATTATTAGGCTAGCACGATATGAGCCTTGCCCCAACCTCTGGGGATGCCTTCAGCCACAGATGTGGGCGAAGTGTCAGGAGAGAGTGCTACAATATATTATATTATTAGGCTAGCACAATATTAGCCTTGTCCCAACCTCGGGATGCCTTCAGCCACAGATGTGGGCGAAGTGTCAGGAGAGAGTGCTACAATATATTATATTATTATATTAGCACAATATTAGCCTTGTCCCAACCTCTGGGGATGCCTTCAGCCACAGATGTGGGCGAAGTGTCAGGAGAGAGTGCTACAATATATTATATTATTATGCTAGCACAATATTAGCCTTGTCCCAACCTCTGGGGATGCCTTCAGCCACAGATGTGGGTGAAACGTCAGGAGAGAGTGCTTCCACAACATGGCCATACACCCCTGGAAAATCTCACAGTATAAGTTATATATACACACAATATATTATATTATTAGCATAACACAATATTAACATTGTCCCAACCTCTGGGGATATGGGTGAAACGCCAGGAGAGAGTGCTACAATATATTATCAGCCTAGCACTATTAACATTGTCCCAACCTCTGGGGATGCCTTTAGCCACAGATGTGGGCGAAGTGTCAGGAGAGAGTGCTACAATATAGTATTTTATCAGCCTAGTACAATATTGACATTGTCCCAACCTCTGGGGATGCCTTCAGCCACAAATGTGGGCGAAACGTCAGGAGAGAGTGCTTCCTCAACATAGCCACACACCCCTGAAAACTCACAGCAATCCATTAGTATTATGCATTACTATATTGTACTGTACCACTAGACTGCGGTATTATTATTAATAATATTACGTGTAATATATATGCACTTATTATAATGTATTATTATTAGTAGTATATTGTGTTATCAATATTATATGTATATGCAATACATTATATTATTTGTATAGTGTAATATCAGTATTGTACATTACTATGTTGTACTAAACCACTATACTGCAATATTATAAGTAATATTGCATGTAATATATAATATCAAACTATTATAGTGTATTGTAATTAGTATTATATTGTATTATCAATATTATTTGTATATGCAATATATTATATTAGTTGCATAGTGTAATATCAGTATTATACATTACTATATTGTACTATACCACTATACTGCAATGTTATTAGTAATATTACATGTAATATAAATATACAGTTATAACAGTGTATTATTATTAGTGTATTGTATTACAATATAATGCTAATAATATGTTATAATGAATGTATTATTACAATTGTATTGGTACGTTATTACAATTGCATTATTACATTATAAAGTTATATTACTGCATTACATTGTAATAATTATATTACAGTATAAAATCAATATTATATGTATATGCAATGTATTATATTGTTCGCATAGCATAATATTCGTATTATATATTACTCTATTGTACTATGCCACTATACTGCAATATTATTAATAATATTACATGTAATACAATATATGCAATTATAAGGTATTATTAGTATTAATATTATCAATATTATGTGTGTATGCAATGTTTTATATTGTTTGCATAGCATAATATTAATATTGTATATTACTCTATTGTAGTATACCACAATACTGCAATACTATAAGTAATATTATGTGTAGTAATAGCTATATAGTCACTTTGAGTCTCCTTGTGGATAATATTATTAATAATTATATTATTATTATTATTATTATAATATAGAGGCTGGATGCCCATCTGTCAGGGGTACTTTGATTGTGCTTTTCCTGCATGGCACAGAATTGGACTAGATTATGAATAATTATGAATTATGAATAATATAACTATTATGAAAATTTTAAATATTATTGAGGCTGGATGCCCATCTGCCAGGGGTGCTTTGATTGTGCTTTTCCTGCATGGAAGAAGGAGGTTGGACTAGATGGTCTGATAACAATGATCTGATCTAGAGGGTCTCCTAATATTATAGATAAGGGAAGGGAGCCCCAAAGGGCATCTAGACTGTCTCAAAAGGCCATAGGTAAGTCAAGGGACCCCCAAAAGTCAACGAGATGGTCTCCTAATATTATAGATAAGGGAAGGGAACCCTAAAGGGTATCTAGATGGTCTCCTAATATTATAGACTAGCTGTGCCCAGCCACGCGTTGCTGTGGCGAAGTCTGGTGGTATGGGAAATAAAGTATTGAGGAATTGGCGGTAGTTAAGGTCAAGGGTAAAGGTTTTACCTTACATTAAGTCCATTATAAATGGGTTATATAGCTATGTGGAAAGGCCTTGAGTCTACACTGCCATATAATCCAGTTAAAATCAGATAATCTGTATTTTATAGGCAGTGTGGAGTGAGGCCTAACTGTGTCTGTCTCCTGGGCTGAGTAGGTTGCTAGGAGACCAAGTGGGTCTCCTTCTAACTGGCAGCAATTGGATAAAATCAATTATTCCTCTCCCTGTAATTAGGACTTTTCTTTTTCTTTTCTTTTTGTTGTATGAACGTAGAGGCATGGATGAGGGGTTGTGCTGCCAAGTTTAGTGTTTCTGGGATGTGTAGTTTTGTTGTTTTGCCTAGGCCGAAATTTCATTACCCTTTTATATATATAGAAGATAAGGGAAGGGACCCCCAAAGGCCATCTAGATACTCTCCTAATATTATCGATAAGGGAACCCCAAAGGCCATCTAGACTGTCTCAGAAGGCCATAGGTAAATCAAGGGACCCCCAAAAGTCAACGAGATGGTCTCCTAATATTATAGATAAGGGAAGGGAACCCCAAAGGCCATCTAGATGGTCTCCTAATCTATATATATAAAAGAGTGATGGCATCACGGTGACCCACAAAACAACAAAACTACAGGCCCCCCAACCTCGAAATTTGACAACACAACCCATCATCCACGCCTCTAGGTTGATACAACAAAAAGAAAAGAAAAATAAAGTCCTAATTAGAGAGAGAGAGGAATAATTGCTTTTAACCAGTTGTTGCCAGTTAGAAGGCTAAGCTCCTCCAACTTGGTCTCCTAGCAACCCAATAAAAAAGAATAAAAAACCACTAAAAATTAATACAATAAAATACTATAATAACAGAAAATAACTAAAAATAATACAAGAAAATAATAAAATATAATAAATAAAAATATAACTTACAATAAAATTAATAAAAAATTGCAAATAAAGTCAAATAAAAATTACACAACAATTTTTAACCAATACCACCCCCACTTTGCCACAGCAACGCGTGGCCGGGCACAGCTAGTATTATAGATAAGGGAAGGGAACCCCAAAGGGCATCTAGACCGTTTCATCGGACCATAGGTAAGGACAGGGTCCCCCAAAGGCCACCTAGATGTTCTCATGAGGTCATGGGTACGTCAAGGGACCCCCAAAGGCCATCTGGACTGACCAAAGGGAAGCAGCAGCTAGGAAACGGTTCCCAGAATAAAGAGGTGCGTTTTCCATCCCAGCTGTGTGAGCAGAGAGAGGAAGAAGGCCGTCACGGTGGCCTTTTGATTGAGATTGGAAGGCATGTGAAGCACGTTGAGGATAATGCTAAGGTGCAGCAGCGGGCGCAACACCCTCGCCGTCCCTGTGGGACCGGTACCTGCAGTTTCGCCTTCCCACATCTCCTCTAAGGAAGCTAATTGTGTGTCTGGATGTCGGACCGACTGGTTTGGAAGGCAGGCCATTCGTGTTTATAGGCGTGTTGTTGTTCATCCCGGGGCTTCAGGAACAGCCTCTTGGGGTCGGTCTGGTGTTGTTCCTTTCCAGGCTCCCTTCTCTCTTTCCCTGCCACCTTTCCTTCCCCGCTTTATCTGCAGTTAAGGAGTGGCTCATATGTGTCATGTGTTAACCCGTTGGGGCCCAACAATCCCAATATTGTTCTCTCATAAGTCAAAATGCAGGGTTGTCACTTCAGGGCGCCTGCTTTCGAAACAGGAAGGAAACGGGCCGACGTTTCCAAGCTCTGTCGCTATCAGAAGTGTCAGCCTTTGTCACACACTTTGGTTTCTCTGATCGGGCGGAGGTGTTGTATTTTGCACCTCTCCTCCTCGGAACAAAACTGCCATATAATAAAGATAATACAGTGTACATAGTTACTTTCATTCTTTCTGCAAGGGGCATGTTGTCGATCCGTCTCCCTGCCATGATTTCCTACTTATTGACCGAATCGCCGGCATTTCCTTATGGGTGCCTTAATACCTCCCCACTTTTAAGCAGTCCCTATTTATCTACCCACTTTTTTTCGACCCCTAGGTAGGCGGAAGCTGGGCTAAAGGTCAGGAGCTCACCCTGACCCAGGCTCAAAAGTGGCTACGTATTCATTATTAATGTTAGAATGCATTATTATTATTAATAATAATAATAATACAGTAGAGTCTCACTTATCCAACGTAAACGGGCCGGCAGAACGTTGGATAAGCGAATATGTTGGATAATAAGGAGAGATTAAGGAAAAGCCTATTAAACATCAAATTAAGTTATGATTTTACAAATTAAACACCAAAATATCATGTTAGACAACAAATTTGACAGAAAAAGTAGTTCAATACACAGTAATGCTATGTAGTAATTACTGTATTTATGAATTTAGCATCAAAATATCACGATTATTATTAATAATATCTACAAGGAAACTCGACTATATACTATTAGTATTCTAACATATTATTATTGATAATAATATAATTCACATGGAGACTCAAAGCAGCTATGTATCTATTACTGTTATTATTAGAATGCATTTTGATTATTCTCAAGGAACTCAAAGTCTTTTCCTTTGTTTCCAGATCGATCCTTGACTTGGCCACCTTCACCATGCAGACCATTAAGTGTGTCGTTGTGGGCGATGGCGCCGTCGGTAAAACGTGCCTCTTGATTTCTTACACCACAAACAAATTCCCATCCGAATATGTACCAACAGTAAGTAAAAGGGCCAATTTCACCCTGACTTTTTGTTTACCATGTTTATTTTACAGTATAGCATTGTATACGTGTATTAAGTCAGCTTCTCCCATTGTTTTTGCTTGCGTACGGACATGGATATTTTGCAATATTGGATATTTTGCAAATATAATAGAATAGGGAATGTCTAGCTTTAGCCTTTGTTGAGGTTGTTGTTGCTGCTGATGTTGCTGTTGTTGCAATGTGCAATGTATACAAGAATATTGAGACCATTGCTAGGTAGAGTCTACAAATATTTTTTGTTTTGTTTTGAAAATGCATTTTTAATTGAACTTTTTTGAGACTTACGGTATTTAATAATTCTTTTTTTCACAGTGGTACAAATATATAATTAAGACTAACTTCCGGGCCAAATTTTGCTTAGGCAAGGGATCTGCACGTACTTATTACTCCAGATGCCCAATGGCATTCACATCTCTGCTGTTGTTATTAGAGTCACTCTCTCTCTCATTGACACTTAAATTCCTGCAAGCTTGCAAAAAATATAAAGTTATTGTGTCTGAGAAGTTGTAGTAAACAAAGCTGTTGAAACTTTTTATCACTAGGCTATTATATTACATTTCATAACACTATGTAACACTATTTTTCATCCTGGGTGTAATAATGTATCAATGCCATTATTTCCTAATTGGTTCTGTCATAAAAAAAACATGGAAATGCAGCACTGTTTATACTGTTTTATTATATTATTATAAATATAATTATGTATTTATATTATATATGATAATATTATTCATAATATATTACACTATGTTATTTCCTAATTGGTTCTAGCATAAAAACATGGAAATGCAGCACATTATACTGTATTATATAATTATTAAAATTATATATTATAATATTAATAATAATATATTATGCTATGTTATTTCCTAATTGGTTCTAGCATAAAAACATGGAAATGCAGCACATTATACTGTTTTATTATATAATTATAAATATCATTATATAATATAATATTAATAATAATGCATTACGCTATGTTATTTCCTAATTAGTTATAGCATGAAAACATGGAAATGCAGCACATTATGCTGTTTTATTATAATAAATATAATTATATAATATATTATAGTAGTATTAATAATAATATATTATGCTATGTTATTTCCTAATTGGTTCTGTCATAAAACATGGAAATGTAGCATATTATACTGTATTACTGTATAATTATATTACAATATATTATAAAATAATATATACAGTTATATTGTATATATTATTATAATAATCCGCTATGCTATTTCCTAAGTGATTCTATCATAAAGACATCATTATATTAAAATTATATACTTGAAATAATTATATTCTATATTATAACATTAATAATAATAATAATAATAATAATATATTGCGCTATGTTATTTCCTAATTGGTTCTGTCATGAAACATGGAAATGCCGCATATTATATTGTGTTATTATATCATTATATTATAATCATATTATTTAAAAAAATGTTGTTTAGCTCTGTGTAGGTCTTGTGTATTGTTGTACATCTGAATTTTATATCTTAATTTCTCCCTCTCAAGGTGTTTGATAACTATGCTGTAACTGTGATGATTGGTGGGGAGCCGTACACCTTGGGCCTCTTTGACACGGCAGGTAAGTCACCTTTGCAGATGGAAGGGAGGGAAGAAAGGAAGGAAAGGAAGAAGAAAAACCAATAATAATAATAATAATAATAATAATAATAATAATAATGATGATGATGGACGAGGCAAGGGAAGGAGGGAAAGTACAAAGGAAGGGGAAAAAGAGAAAGTAAAAACAGAAATGAAATGGGGATTATTCTGAACACAGCATCCTGAATCTCTGTGTTGTTTTTCCCTTTGTGTGTGTGTGTGTATATATAGGGCAGGAAGACTACGACCGGTTGCGGCCTCTCAGCTACCCCCAGACGGACGTCTTCCTGGTCTGCTTCTCCGTGGTCTCGCCCTCCTCCTTTGAGAATGTGAAAGAAAAGGTAAAACCCCAAGATAATGATCAATAATAATAATATCAGAAACCCCAGGGACCACCCACTCCCACTCCCTTCCTGGGGATAATACATAATAATAATAGCTGAAACTGCAAGGTCCATCCAGTCCTATCCTCCTTGTGGGAATAATAATAATAATAATAATAATAATAATAATAATAATAATAATAATAATAATAATAGCAGACACCCCAGGGTCCATCCAGTCCAGTCCTCTTTGTGGGAATAATAATGATAATAATAGCAGACACCCCAGGATCCATCCAGTCCAATCCTCTTTGTGGGGATGATGATGATGATGATGATGATAATATCAGAAACCCCAGGGACCACCCAATCCCACTCCCTTCCTGGGAATAATACATAATAATAATAGTTGAAACTGCAGGGTCCATCCAGTCCAATCCTCCTTGTAGAAATAATATAATAATAATAATAATAATAATAATAATAATAATAATAATAATAATAATAATAACAACAACAATAATAGCAGACACCCCAGGGTGCATCCAGTCCAGTCCTCTTTGTGGGAATAATAATAATAATAATAGCAGACACCCCAGGGTGCATCCAGTCCAATCCTCTTTGTGGGAATAATAATAATAATAATAATAATAATAATAATAATAATAATAATAATAATAATAATAATAGCAGACACCCCAGGGTGCATCCAGTCCAGTCCTCTTTGTGGGAATAATAATAATAATAATAATAGACACCCCTGGGTGCATCCAGTCCAGTCCTCTTTGTGGGAATAATAATAATAATCACACAGTCCTAAACGCTTGGGAAGTGTTCGACTTGTGCTTTTATGATATGAAATCCATCATGTCTATCTTGTTTGCTGTGTCATAATATAATAATAATAATAATAATAATAATAATAATAATAATAATAATAATAATAATAATAATATCAGACACCCCAGGGGCCATCCTGTCCCACCTCCTTCATGAGGGTAAATGATAATAATAATAATAATAGGTACCCCAAGAGGCTATCTAGTCCAACCTCCTCTATTCTGCCATGCAGTAAAAGTGCCATCAAAACGGTGCCTGTGTTTCTCCGTTGTGATGCCGCCTTCTTTCTTTCCTCCCCTCCCTCCAGTGGGTCCCCGAGATCACCCACCATTGCCCCAAGACGCCCTTCCTGCTGGTGGGGACGCAGATCGACCTGCGGGACGACCCCTCGACCATTGAGAAGCTGGCCAAGAACAAGCAGAAGCCCATCACCCCCGAGACGGCCGAGAAGCTGGCCCGGGACCTCAAGGCCGTCAAGTACGTGGAATGCTCCGCCCTCACGCAGGTAAGCGGCTGCGCAGTGGAGAGGAAGGAA
This sequence comes from Anolis carolinensis, assembly GCF_035594765.1. Taxonomy (NCBI): domain Eukaryota; kingdom Metazoa; phylum Chordata; class Lepidosauria; order Squamata; family Anolidae; genus Anolis; species Anolis carolinensis. The sequence continues at coordinate 12,868,704 of NW_026943826.1, forward strand.
GGGTCTCCTAGGGTTAAAGTTAGGGAGAGTTTAAAGGGTCGCCTTTCAAGGGCTGGGCTGCGGAAGGTAGAGAGGCCTTGAAGGTGTCGTCCCAGGAAACTAGCACTAGGAATAAGAGAGGAAATTGGCAGCCGAAGGAAGGGAAGAAGGGAGGAAGGAATTGGTTCCCTGGTGCAATACATGAACTGTATAATAATATTATATTATATTATATTACAGTTTTATATAATAATAATAATAATATACTATATCTATCTATCTATATATATATAAGAGTGATGGAATTCTGGCGACTGACAAAACAACAAAACTAAACACTCCACAACCTCGAAAATTGACAACACAACCCATCATCCACGCTTCTAGGTTGATACAACAAAAAGAAAAATAAAGTCCTAATTAGAGGGAGATGAATAATTGTTTTTATCCAATTGCTGCCAGTTAGAAGGCTAAGCTCTGCCCACTTGGTCTCCTAGCAACCCACTCACCCAGGGGACAGGCAGAGTTAGGCCTCACTTAGGCCTCTTCCACACTGCCTATAAAATACAGATTATTAGATTTTAACTGGATTAGATGGCGGTGTAGACTCAAGGCCCTTCCACACAGCTATATAACCCATTTATAATCTTATATTATCTGCTTTAATTGGATTATCTGGACTCCACACCTTTACCCTTTACCTTAACTACCACCAATTCCTCAATACTTTATTTACCATACCATACTTCGCCACAGCAACGCGTGGCCGGGCACAGCTAGTTATATTATATAATAGAATAGTATTGTATCATATTGTTACATGATTATATTATATTACAAAATATTATATTGTAATACATTGTATTATTATATTACATTACCATAATATAATAATATATAATAATAATCATAATCATATAATAAATATTACTATATTATTACGGAGTACATGCATTGCACCAGGCAACAAGTATTTTTCCAACAGCTTTTTATTTTGGAATATAATAATAATATAATAATTTTTTATCATATTTTTTATAATATTATATATAATATCTATATGAATATATTATATAATAATATAATCATGGGCTTGGTTCTTGTGCCATTGGATCCCAGGATTTACTTCCTGGTCATACAAGTCCCAATTCTCTTTCTCACCAGAGAATAATATTCATGATAATAAGGATAATCAGCTAATGAGCGAGTTTCTGGGATATCTTGTAGACCTATTGAATTCCATTTCACCTCTTGCAGCGTTGTGGTTTCCTCGGTCCTAAACATACTCTTATTCGACTCTTACGTAACAGCGTAATGAATTTCTTTCACGTTCGTCTACTTTTCTTTGGTTTTGTATAGAGTTTCTGTATATATTGCTTGGAAAGGGTGATCTAGAGCCAGTGTTGGAAGCAAAGTTTTCCACATCCGTGTATTCGTGCGGGTCAGGTGCATCCTTGCGGGCTCCGTGTCTTTCAGTCATTTTAGTTCTGGTTGTAAAAGCGGATCCCTCCGTCTGCTTGGAGATGCGTGTCCTTCCGTAGAAATAAGAGATGGCCACCTCCTTCCAAGTTTAATCCTTTGTTGGTCTGGTTGAATTGCACCGAATAGCCTTGCAGCTTCAGTGCCTGGCTGTGTTATAGCTAGGGGAATCCTTGTTTTTGGCGAGTTCAATCAAAGTAGTCTGGCTACTTCCTTTGTAGGGAGATCCTTGTTTGGCCAGCTTGAATTGCACTGAATAGTCTGGCAGCTTAAAAGCCTGACCGCTTTCTACATACGGGAATGGTGTTTTATTTTCTTTTTTGACAGTCACTATTTGGAAAGTGATTTGTTTTGTGGCCAAATTTGGTGCCATTTGGCCCAGTGGTTTTGTTGTTAACTTGGTCCTAATTATGCACTATATATATACAGTAGAGTCTCACTTATCCAACATAAACGGGCCAGCAGAATGTTGGATAAGCGAATATGTTGGATAATAAGGAGAGATTAAGAAAAAGCCTACTAAACATCAAAATAGGTTATGATTTTACAAATTAAGCACCAAAACATCATGTTATACAACAAATTTGACAGAAAAAGTAGTTCATTACACATTAATGGTATGTAGTAATTACTGCATTTACTAATTTAGCACCAAAAATCATGATATATTGAAAATATTGACTACAAAAATGCGTTGGATAATCCAGAACATTGGATAAGTGAGTGTTGGATAAGTGAGACTCTACTGTATATATATATATGCATTCAATGTGTCCTAGAAAGGATTCCCCTAGGTATGAAGCAGCCAGGCTTTGAATCTGGAAGGGTATTCAGTGGTATTCTAGTTGGCCAACAATGGTATGAAGTGGAGATTTCTTGCGTATGCGCAGAGTATTTTCTTTTTTATTTTGGAGGATTTTTCTGGCCTTGTCTCTGTTTTCTTTCTTTCTTTTTTTGATGGTCGCTCCTTGGAAAGTGATGAGTATTGTGGCCAAAACTGGTGTGATTTGGCCCAGTGGTTTTGTTGTTAACTCGGTCCTATTTATGCACATTACACCCCGTGCTAACCCTCCATGCGGCTTACCCGTCTCCCCCTTCCTTCCGAGATCTACTTTTCCCGCAAAAGTAAATCTGCTTTTTTTGTCCTGAACGATGCTCTTTTTTGTGTCCGCTTTGTGTCTCTCTCTAACCCTCTATAACTAACCTGCCTCCTATTTTTTTTCTTCCTCCTCCCCTCTGTCTGTCTTTCCCTATATAGAGAGGTCTGAAGAATGTGTTCGACGAGGCCATCCTAGCGGCCCTCGAGCCTCCGGAAACTCAACCCAAACGGAAATGCTGTATATTCTAAAACCGTTTCCTCTTCCTTTTTTTCCCTTCCTCCTTCTCCTTTCTTGTTGCTGCTGCCTGCCTCCTCTTTCCCACCGCTGTAGAAAGTTGGTTGACAACAAAACAAATAAAACCATCCCGACTGAACGAAGCTGTGTCTTTTACTTCCAACGTCTTAGAGCAAACTCTGTATTAGCTATTAATTATTATTATTATTATTATTATTATTGTGTTGTCGAAGGCTTTCATGGCCGGAATGGGATGGCCATACAGCCCGGAAAATGCACAACAACCCGATTATTATTATTATTAATATTATTATTATGGATTTTATTATTATTGTGTTGTCGAAGGCTTTCATGGCTGGAATGGGATGGCCATACAGCCCGGAAAATGCACAACAACCCGATTATTATTATTATTATTATTATTAATATTATTATGGATTTTATTATTATTGTGTTGTCAAAGGCTTTCATGGCCGGAATGGGATGGCCATACAGCCCGGAAAATGCACAACAACCCAATTATTATTATTATTATTAATATTATTATGGATTTTATTATTATTGTGTTGTCGAAGGCTTTCATGGCCGGAATGGGATGGCCATACAGCCCGGAAAATGCACAACAACCCGATTATTATTATTATTATTATTATTATTATTATTATTATTATTATTATGGATTTTATTATTATTGTGTTGTCGAAGGCTTTCATGGCCGGAATGGGATAGCCATACAGCCTGGAAAATGCACAACAACCCAATTATTATTATTATTATTATTATTATTATTATTATTATTATTATTATGGATTGCAAAACTGCTTATATGATTTGTTACGGCTACTGTTTTCACTGTCGGGAATACTTTTTATTCCGTTTTCGGTGAGACAGAAGTATATCCACAACGGCCTCTTTTGCTGAGTTTTTTTTTAGTAGTGTTGTTATAGAGGTTAACAAAGGAACGGAGGATCTCGTTCAAAATGATTTTTTAAAGAATTGACGATGTTTTTTTAAATTTTTTTTAAAAAAATGGCCAAATAAGAAGTTGCGTGCAATTCCTATACACTCTTATCAATCTCTCTTTCTATCTCCTTCTCTTCTCTCTCGTGGCTCTGTTATAACTGTATTTGCATGACGATTGTACTTGATATGGTGACCCGCAAGCGATGCTAAAAAACCGGCGAAGGGTTCTCTGGTTTCCCCTCTCTCTGCGCCACTGAATTGGGGCTTTGCTGTTGCTTTGGCTGTTTGTGCTTTTTAGTGGAGTATCTATTTGGTCCTCTTTTTTGGGAAAAGGAAGCTAGGTGTCCCCGATACTGTACGTCCGACACTTGCATTTCCATGGAGCCTTTGGATTCGTTCTCACGGCCATATTATTTTTTTTCGCAACTGTAACATGTAAAGCTTTCTCATTTTTCATTCTTTCTGACTTGGATTGACTGTCTGAAGGAAGATAAAAGACATAACAACTGTAGTATTATCTGACATTTCAAAATTAAAATTAGTTGTTCGTATAAATGCCTGGCGAAGCATTATTCCTGTTTGCGTTCTTTTGCTTCAGTCTTAACGTTGATACACCTACTAGCGTTGTATATTCCCGGAGTTGCGTGGGAAATGCGTTTCCTTGTGGCTCTTCCTTCTTCCATTTCCCTTCCGCTCTTTTTCCTTTCCTTTCTCCCCTTTCCCATTTTTACTCCTTTCTCTTCCCTTCTTTTTTCTTGCCTTTCTCTTCTCTTATTTTTATTCCTTTCTTTCTTTCTTTGGTTCCTTCTTTCTTCCCCGTCTTCCCTATTCCGTCCCCTTCTTCCCCGTCCCCTTCTTTCCTGTTCCCGTCCCCTTCTCCGTCCCCGTCCCCTTCTCCGTCCCCGTCCCTTTCTTCTCCGTCCCCGTCCCCTTCTCCGTCCCCGTCCCCTTCTTCTCCGTCCCCCTTCTTCTCCGTCCCCGTCCCCTTCTTCTCCATCCCCCTTCTTCTCCGTCCCCGTCCCTTTCTTCTCCGTCCCCGTCCCCTTCTCCGTCCCCGTCCCTTTCTTCTCCGTCCCCGTCCCCTTCTCCGTCCCCGTCCCCTTCTTCTCCGTCCCCGTCCCCTTCTTCTCCGTCCCCGTCCCCTTCTTCTCCATCCCCCTTCTTCTCCGTCCCCGTCCCTTTCTTCTCCGTCCCCGTCCCCTTCTTCTCTGTCCCCATCCCTTTCTTCTCCGTCCCCGTCCCCTTCTTCTCCGTCCCTGTCCCCTTCTTCTCCGTCCCTGTCCCCTTCTTCTCCGTTCCCGTCCCCTTCTTCTCCATTGCCGTCCCCTTCTTCCCTGTTCCTGTCCCCTTCTTCCCTGTTCCCATCCCCGTCTTCCCTGTTCCCGTCCCCGTTCCCGTCCCCGTCTTCCCCGTTCCCATCCCCTTTCCCGTTCCTTTCTTCCCCGTTCCCTTTCCCCCATGTTACCTAGCAGCATTCTTCCACTCCACACCCTTTATTTCCCAGTCACATGACAGAGGGCCACTTCACCCAGCAACACCCAACCCACTTTCTTCCCTTTCTCCGTTTCTGCTCTGGTTCTGAAAAATGCTGGGTTTTTGTTTTAGTTCAAACCCCTCAATTATTGTAAGTTGGGATGATCAAGGTTTTCCAAGTCCCATCAAGCTATGGAGGAGCCTTTGTGGTATAAACAACCAAGCAACAAGAAACATACACATACACATATATATGTAGAGAGAGAGAGATAGGTATTCTACTACCTTCTGGTGCTAGTTCAGTGACTGAGTCACTACTTGGCTTTTTGAACACAATGCTAAACCACACCCCACACACAATGAATCGTCACCTAGAACGCCGCCTTTCCTGATAGCCAGGTTTGTCGACGGGGTTCTCAGGCTGCTTTGTGGCTCTGAAGGTCAGGTTTGGTGACCTAATCGGGGTTCTAGGCAACTCAATACCTAGAACTCTCTTTGAGAAGAAGTATTGCTTTATGACAGTTCCACAACTCAATACCTAGAACTCTCTTAGAGAGGAGGAGTATTGCTTTACGATCGTTCCAGACAACTTGATACCTAGAATTCTCTTAGGAGGAGGAGTATTGTTTTATGACAGTTCCACAACTCAATACCTAGAATTCTTTTAGAAAGGAGGAGTATTTCTTTACGACAGTTCCAGGCAACTCGATACCTAGAACTCTCTTAGAGAGGAGGAGTATTGCTTTACGACAGTTCCAGAAAACTCGATACCTAGAATTCTCTTAAGAGGAGTATTGCTTTACGATAGTTCCAGAAAACTCGATACCTAGAATTCTCTTAGGAGGAGTATTGCTTTACAATAGTTCCAGACAATTCGATACCTAGAACTCTCTTAGGAGGAGTATTGCTTTACGACGGTTCCAGGCCACTCAATACCTAGAATTTTCTTAGAAAGGAGTAGTATTACTTTATGATAGTTCCAGGCAACTCAATACCTAGAACTCTCGTAGAGAGGAGGAGTATTGCTTTACGACAGTTCTAGGCAACTCGATACCTAGAATTCTCTTAGAGAGGAGGAGTATTACTTTACGATAGTTCTAGCCAACTCAATACCTAGAGCTCTCTTCAGAGGAGTATTGCTTTATGGCAGGATTCCTGTTCCTTATGATCATTCCGCTTCCGTGTTGTGTCAAGATTTGCTTTCCAAAACGCAGAAAAATGAGACCGCCCCTTTCTCTTTGCCCCTTTTTCTTTCCAGAAAGGCCTCAAGAATGTATTTGACGAGGCGATTCTGGCCGCCCTGGAGCCCCCGGAGCCGAAGAAGAGCCGCCGCTGCGTCCTGCTATGAGCGCCCCGTATCCGCGGTCCCTTCTGCAAAGCTGGTGTCGATGTCAGTCATGCTAAGAAAAGAGAGCAATGTCGAAATCAAACTAAAGATTCCGAGTTTCCAATTTGTTTATTTTTTGTTTATTTTTTTGCAATAATAATTATAATAATAACGACAAAACGCCGTGCACCCTCTTGCCATACGCTCCTTTTGTGCAAGATGCAGATGTTAGCGCTCTTCTCCATTCGGAATAATATTGTATTTCAACCGACACTGATCCGTACTAGGTTTTTTTCGTTTACTGTTAAATTTTTTGTTTTCTCGTTTTTTAAAAAAAAATCCAGGCATGCTTTGTGGTGATTTATTTCTCTCTATAACAGACTAATTTTTAGGCCTTGACCCATCATTGCTATTTTGGATTCTTTGGGCTTCTGGGGTCCGGATTTTTTGAGCCGGTTTTAGTCCTCGGAGCGGATTCCGGCATCGAAAAAGTCTCCCAAAGCGGTGCTTCTTTGAAGAGGGATGCCTCCCATCCTTCTCGTCTGCATCTCCTCTGAAGTTGCCTTGGATCTGCTTCCCTTTCTTTCCCTCCAGAACGCCCTTTTTTTGGCCCTTTTGAGATCTAAACCGGCCCCTCTCGTCAAGCCTTTTGTGCGAGACACGCAATTTTGCCTCCTACGCGAATCAAAACTGATCGATCCGGAACTTCGACGTTATGAAGACAGGACGGTTCAGGGTTGCTCTCTCTGAAGAGAAAGGGGAATAATACGTGCCTCTGAAGGAGCAAACAAAAAGCACGGAAGGGATGAGATCTAAACCAGAGCTTTCGTCAAGTTTTCGTGCGAGACACGCAACGTTGCCTCCTACGCGAATCAAATCGTAGCCTTTTTCGGTCTCCGGGTTTTCCAAAAATATCCCAACCTTAGGAGTGAAACCACTCTCTCTGCGACAGAGTTGAAAACCAATCGATTGATCAATCTCCAATAGAGTTGAAAACCCATCGATCGATCCGCAATAGAGGTGATAGAGTTGAAAACCCATCGATCCTCTTGTACCGGAGCTTCGACGTTACAAAGACAGAATGGTTCAGGGTTGTTCTCTCTCTGAAACAGAGTTGAAAACCGATCGATTGATCTGCAATAGAGGAAATAGAGTTGAAGATGGATCGATCCGCGATAGAGTTGAAAACTGATCTATCCGCTCATTCCGGAACTTCCACGTCACAAAGACAGAACAGTTCAGGGTTGTTCTCTCTCTGCAACAGAATTGAAAACAGATCAATTGATCTCCAATAGAGTTGAAAACCAATCGATCGATCCGCAGTAGAGGCGATAGAGTTGAAAACCAATTGATCGATCCGCAACAGAGGCAATAGAGTTGAAAACCGATTGATCGATCCGCGATAGAGTTGAAAACCGATCAATCCGCTTGTTCCGGAACTTCGACGTTACGCAGACAGAACGGTTCCGGGTTGTTCTCTCTGAAGAGTCGTCCCCGACTCTCCTCTTCATAGGGATCTTAACAGGATGATAGGCTTAATATTTTCTCCCAATCTTCCCTGACTCTCTCTCTCACTCTCGTAGATTCGTTAGTATCAAACTGATGCTTCTCCCCGACCCCGTATGTCTTAAGTTCTTTGTATATGCATTTTTTTCTCAAATGTATTAAACATAAAGTATCTTCACAGAGCCTGGCTGGGAGTTGATTTGTTTTGCCTGAGCGAGCCTTCCTTGTGGTGTATTGTAGAATCAAATACTTGGGTGAGACCAATTAGTAATTTGGAGATTTACATTGATGCGGTGGTTCTCAACCTTCCTAACACTGTGACCCCTTTATACGGTTCCTCATGTTGTGGTGACCCTCAACCGTAAAATTATTTCTGTTCATCATTTGTTTTGCTACTGTTATGAATCGTAATGTACATATCTGATGGTTTTATAAGTCAATAGATAAGGAAAGAGACCCCCAAGGGCCAACTAGGTGGTCTCATAAGGCCATAGATGATGAAAGAGACCCCCAAGGGCCAACTAGATGGTATCATAAAACTATAGGTAAGTCAAGGGACCCCCAAAGGCCATCTAGGTAGTCTCATGAGACCATAGGTAAGGAAAGGAACCCCCAAAGGCCAACTAGAAGGTCTAATAGGGCCATGGATAAGTCAAGGAACACCCAAAGGCCATCCAGCTGGTCTCATAAGATCATAGATAAGGAGAGAGACCTTAGAAGGCCATAGGTGAATCAAGGAAACCCCAGAGTCTATCCAGATGGTCTCATAAGACCATAGATAAGGAAAGAGACACTAGAAGGCCAACTAGACGTTCTCATAAGACCATAGATAAGGAAAGAGACCTCATTGGTCATTTCGCTCCGTGATGAAGGAGAGGAGAGAGACAGAAAAGTGCAAACATGACTCCCTGATTTTGCACTTCTGGAGAAGGCCACTAGATGGTGAACGTGGCCCAGCTTTGAGACCGACCTCTCCATTCCCAAATCTCCAGGGAAGAAGAAGGCCTTTTCCAGGACAAGAGGCGTGTCTTGTCCCGAATTGTAATGCCCATGCCCGGCCTCCGCTGTTTACAGATGGAGAGACGATACACAGAGCCCCGCTTGTCGGGGCCGAGCAGCTGGGACCAGATGGGACCTTCGTTCCAGTTTGATGCGGTTTCAGACCGGTGGCTTCTGGCCGCGGGCTCGGAGTTGGCAAAGGCACCGCCGCCGTGTGGGCCTCGTATTATTTTCCTTTCCTTCTCTCCCTGCGAAAGCGGAGTCTCTGGAGCCGTGCCCTGGCCCACTGCCGTTGCCGCTCGCCACAGTCCGGCATTCCAAGTTTCACCTCATCCTTCCTGTTTTGAGACTCGGGCCTTCCTTCCTTTCTTCCCACCCTTTCGGACCCGAGGAAAAGGGATCCGAGGGAAGGCAAGCAAACCTGCCTCTTGATGGAAACATTTCTCTTACCAAAGTTTACCAGGCAGGAATTGTAATTAATTACTATTCAGCAAGCAGGTAGTTAGTCATTGCAGGCCTTGATCTTCAGACGTTGTGTCTTCAAAACATTAGGTTTTGTTTTTTCCTTCCATACATTTCGTTTGTACCCACACATAATATATTTCATGACATCGAGACCCAATTCAAAGTTTAGGTTATCACCTACAAAGCCCTATACGCTTTGGGTCCAACCTACCTTCCAGACCGCATCTCCTATGAACCAGCATGTGCTTTAAGATCTACCAGGGATTCTGGCCATGGAAGCCTTGGACAACACATTGTTGTCATGCTTTTCTACGGGTGAGCAGATTCGTACGTCCTGTATCTCATAAACTAGAATTGATAGGGAGAAACGAGTGTCATTGTCGGAATCCAAGATCTGAATTTACTCGAAAGCGGTCTCGCATCGGAGGCACTGAAATGTGCGCTGACCACAGTAGTCATAGATGCAGACAAAATGTCAGGAGTGATTCTGGCCGTGGTAACCTTGGACAATACATTGTTATGCTTTTCTACAGGTGAGCAGATCTGTACGTCCTGTATATCATAAACTAGAATTGATAGGGAGAAACAAGTGCCATTGTCGGAATCGGAGATCTGAATTTACTCGGAAGTGGGCTCACGTCGGAGGTGCTGAAATGTGTGTTGACCACAGTAGTCATAGATGCAGGCAGAATGTCAGGAGTGATTCTGGCCGTGGTAGCCTTGGACAACACATTGTCATCATGGTTTTCCACGGGCGAGTTGATGCGTACGTCCTGTATCTCATAAACTAGAACTTATGAGGGAAACGAGTGCCATTGTCAGAATCGGAGATCCGAATTTACTCGAAGGCGGTGTCATGTCGGAGGCAGTGAAATGTGTGTCGACCACAGTAGTCCTAGATGTAGGCCGTGGTAGCCTTGGACAACACATTTTCGTCATGGTTTTCTACAGGCAAGCAGATGTGTATGTCATGTATCTCGTACACTAGAACTGATGGGGGAAACGAGTGCCGTTGTCGGAATCGGCGGTCCGAATATACCCGAAAGCACGATTTGCGCGGAGACCTGCTGCCTCCTTTGCCTCCTCCCAGGACGGGTGTGGATTCTGCTGCCCTCTCCGTGCCGTGAGCCCCGTCTTGGAGCTCCTTCCTTCCTCCCTTGTTGTTTCAGCTGGAGGAGCCTTGGCCAGCACGCATTGGGTCTCTCGCTGCGCAGGTGCTGTTTGCAGAGTATTTATATCATCTCGACCGACGCCGCCGACTATGGAGCTCTTCGAAAGCAAGTTTTGAAACCCTGGTGTGTCACTTGGGGTCGTGTTCTGTCCCCACCCCGTGTCTCCAGGCCCGTCGTGACCTCCAGCCCGGCTTTCTTTCCCTCTCTCTCCCCAGTGCTGCCCTTTCACCTGAAGAAGCCCGGGGTGATTTGTGCTGTTCTTGGCACCGCCTCGCTCCAACGCCAAGGTGCTGCGTGTGCTTCGCGGTGCCTGCCGAGTGAGTGAGCGCTGTTTGTGTTGGAGCCGCCGTGGAGGGAATTAGTTCAACTCCGCTGCTAATTGCTCCCGAAGTGCAGGGCTCGGAAACACACAGAGCTGCCCAACTTGCACGGGGAGGAGGCCAGGAGGCCGACTTGCTTCCTTGAACCTCGAGTCCTCCTTCGAGCCCAGTCGAGCTCAAAGGAGGACTCGAGGTTCAAGGAAGCAAGAAGGTCTCCTGGTCTCCTCCTTGGTGGAGGTCATCCACAAAGGAGACCAAAGCTGTCTCTGTTCCATAAGCAGGCCTGAAACCAGATTGAAATGGATCTAGAAAATCCCTTTCATCCAGAAATCCCTGAAGTTGGGAGGCCACCACATGCTCCAAGATCTTCCTCAGAAAGGGAAGGTTGGACACTGGCCGATAGTTGTCCATTATGGAAGGGTTCAGGGATGGAATTTTAAATATAGGTCTCACAGTTGCCTCTTTTAGGCATGCCTTGTTCCAAGGAGGCATTGACCACCACCTTCACCCACTCTGCCAGTCCTCTGGCTTGTTTGTTCAGCCTTGAAGGACAATGATCTAGAATACCAGAAAGAGCTTCCAAATGGTAAGGGACTTCTTGAGGACCAGTATGTAAAAATCGGAAGGACAAGGATCTAAAATACCACAGAGAGCTTCCGAATGGTCAGGGACTTCTTGAAGACCACTATGTAATAATCGGAAAGACAAGGATCTAAAATACCAGAGAGAGCTTCTGAATGGTTAGGGACTTCTTGAGGACCAGTATGTAATAATCGGAAAGACAAGGATCTAAAATACCAGAGAGAGCTTCCGAATGGTTAGGGACTTCTTGAGGACCAGTATGTAATAATTGGAAGGACAAGGATCTAAAATACCAGAGAGAGCTTCCAAATGGTCAGGGACTTCTCCTTGAGAACCAGTATGCAATAATTGGAAGGACAAGGATCTAGAATATCAGAGAGAGCTTCCGAATGGTCAGGGACTTCTCCTTGAGGACCAGTATGTAATAATCCTCAGGAAGGACAAGGATCTAGAATACCATTGAGAGCTTCCAAATGGTCAGGGACTTCTCCTTGAGGACCAGTATGTAATAATCCTCAGGAAGGACAAGGATCTGCCGTTGCAAATTCATGCCAAATGTTCAGGAGCTTCTCCTTGAAGACCAGTATGTAATAGCCCTCAGGAAGGACAAGGATCTAGAGTACACGTGGTAGCTCTCGCCTCTCCAAGAATCCTGTCCACATCTTCACGTTGCACAAATTGAAAGGTGTCCACCAACACTGGATAAGCAGGAGCCAGAATTACACCTGTTGGAACTTTATAAGTAACAGCGTCCAAGTCGGAACAGATCTGAGCAACGTTATCTGCAACATGCTGTGCAACCTGGAAAAACAAGGACATTCTGGAACGATTGTGTCCTCCCGGGAAGGCTACTCCTCGCTGGCCTCTTGTCTGTTGTCGCCCGTTGACGGTGATGCAACACCCTGGACCGTTGTTGGTAGGTTGCGCTCACAGGAACCCGAGGGATAATCTCGGAGCAGGAAATAAAGAAGACTTAGAGGAACAATGCGCAACTTGTCAGGGCGCCGCTGATTAAGATAGCTTTACATGCCGTTGAGCCGGGCGATTATAATGCCCCGTACGATTAAGGCGGCCCTCGCGTAAAATGATCCGAGGCCTCCTCCTCCGCCGGGTCTGTTCGAAAACTCCGGCAGGTGAAGAAGGGGAGACAAGGAACCCCATTCTTAGAGCAAAGCAATGCGCGGGACTTATCCAAGGATCAGAGGTGGGATTTGGAAGGCAATACGGGGCGTCGAAGAGAAGAAGGGAATTAGGCGCTCTCAATGGCCCCATTAATTGCGACACAAAGTCCACCATGGAATGGGTCGACGGCCACTTCCACAGGCCACTGTGACCACCACGAATGACGGACCTGGACCAAGCTTTGGATGCTTTAGTAGATCAGCGTAGTAAATCATGCTGGCCAGCGTAGATTCCTACAATGCAGTTGGAAAGGTCTTCAAGGGCCATCCAGTCCAACCTCCTTCTAGGCAGGAAGATAGAATGACAATAACAACAACAACAATAATAATCCTAGAGTTCCAGGAGACCCCAAAGGACATCCACTCCAATCTCCTTGTGCTAGTCAGGAAGATAGATTTACTATATTATTATTGAGTCCTAGAGATGGAAGAGTCTTCAAAGGCCATCCAGTCCAACCTCCTTCTGCTAGGCAGGAAGATAGAATGACAATAACAACAATAATTATTAGTATCCTAGAGATGAGGAGACCCCAGAGGACATCCAGTCCAACATCCTGCCAGGAAGGAAGATAGGAGTTATTATTATTATTATTATTATTATTATTATTATTATTATTATTATTATTATTATTGAGTCCTAGAGATGGAAGGGTCTTCAAGGGCCATCCAGTCCAACCTCCTTCTTCTAGGCAGGAAGATAGAATGACAATAACAACAATAATTATTAGTATCCTAGAGATGAGGAGACCCCAGAAGACATCCAGTCCAACCTCCTTCTGCCAGGCAGGAAGATAGAATGGCAATAACAACAATAATTATTAGTATCCTAGAGATGAGGAGACCCCAGAGGACATCCAGCCCAACCTCCTGCTAGGCAGGAAGATAGAATGACAATGACAACGACAACAACAAAATAATTCTAGAGTTCCAGGAGACCTCAAAGGACATCCATTCCAACCTTGTTCTACTAGGTAGGAAAATAAGAGTTACTATATTATTATTATTATTATTATTATTATTATTATTATTATTATTATTGGGTCCTAGAAATGGAAGGATCTTCAAGGGCCACCCAGTCCAACCTCCTCCTGCTAGGTTGGAAGATTGAACGAGAATAACAACAATAATTATTATCCTAGAGATGAGGAGACCCCAGAAGACATCCAGTCCAACCTCCTTCTGCTAGGCAGGAAGATAGAATGACAACGACAACGACAAAATAATTCTAGAGTTCCAGGAGACCTCAAAGGATATCCATTCCAACCTCCTTCTGCCAGGCAGGAAGATAGGAGTTACATCATCATTATTATTATTATTATTATTATTATTATTATTATTATTATTATTATTATTATTGGGTCCTAGAGATGGAAGGGTCTTCAAGGGCCACCCAGTCCAACCTCCATCTGCTAGGTAGGAAGATAGTATGACAATAACAACAACAAAATAAGTTCCAGGAGACCTCTAAGGACATCCACTCCAACCTCATTCTACTAGCTAGGAAGATAGAGTTACTATACCATCATTATCATTAGAGAAGATCCTCCTTTAGGAACGGCCTTCCATTGAAAAAGCAGGCCTTGTTGGAGCTGCCTTGACTTGTCTCCAAGGCCGGCTAGCAGCAACCTTCAAGTGATGGATGGTGCTTTGCAGACCAAGGCTGAAACAACAACAGATTGCGAGGATAACAACATCACATTGAGGAGAAGGAATCCATCAAGGACTTCTTGATGGATTCCAATTACAAGGACCTAAACGTTGGAAGGACTTCTTGATGGATTCCAATTACGAGTAGAGAGATTCCACCTAAACGTTAGGAAGGACTACCTGATGGTAAAACCAGCAGAACCTGGTGGGACCTCATGTGGAGGTACCTAGATGTCTTTCCCATGGACTATTCTCAAGAAAGGTGTCCTCCATCCTATATCTCCATGCATTTCGTTCTCTCCAAATGTGTCTATTCCTCCCTGTTCGGAAAGCAGGGGGTGCTGGTGAGCTGCATGAGCATTGAAAAGAAGGATCAGAAGGGCTTTTTGGGGGAGTTTCCTCTTGTCTCCCTCACTTTGATTCCTCAAAAGGCCTTGTAAGTGAACCTCGTTCTGCAACAAACAAACCAAACCCCAGAACAGCACCCAAACTTAGGCCACCATCTACACTACCATGTAAGAATGCATTGTATGGGCAGGACATTATACGATCAGGACAGACTCATATCACACTACGTAACCAACAAAGGAATCACCCAAGGAGACATGTGTTTGTGGGCTTTAAATATTATAAAAAGAGAGAAACGTAGACCGAGGTCAACGGGGCTGAACCAATGGAGGAATAACCCAAGGAGATATGCATTTGCGGGCTTTAAATATTATAAAAAGAGAGAGGAACGTAGACCGAGGTCAATGGGGCCAAACCAATGGAGGGATAACCCAAGGAGATATGCATTTGGGGGCTTTAAATATTATAAAAAGAGAGAGGAACGTAGACCGAGGTCAACGGGGCCGAAAAAATGGAGGAATCACCCAAGGAGATATGCGTTTGGGGGCTTTAAATATTATAAAAAGAGAGAAACGTTGACCGAGGTCAACGGGGCCAAACCAATTGAGGAATAGCCCAAGGAGATATGCGTTTGGGGGCTTTAAATATTATAAAGAGAGAGAGGAACATAGACTGAGGTCAATGGGACCAAACCAATGGAGGAACCACCCAAAGAGCTTCGACAAAGAGAGTGAACAAGTCAACAAAGAAGACATGGGCCTCACCAACGGAGGAATCGCCCAAGGAGCCACGTATTTGAGGGCTTTAAATATTGTTATTCCTTGTAAAAATAGAGAGGAACGTTGACCAAGGTCAACGGGACCAAACCAATGGAGGAACTACCAAAGAGCTTTGGCAAAGAGGGAACGGGTGGCTTTGGTGGTCAACAAAGTAGGCATGGGCCTCACCAACGGAGGAATCACCCAAGGAACCATGTGTTTGGGGGCTTTAAATATTGTTATTCCTTGTAAAAATAGAAAAGAACGTTGACCAAGGTCAACAGGACTGAACCAATGGAGGAACTACCCAAAGAGCTTCGGCAAAGAGAGGGAACGAGTCAAAAAAGTAGACATGGGCCTCACCAACGGAGGAATCACCCAAGGAACCGTGTATTTGGGGGCTTTAAATATTGTTATTCCTTGTAAAAATAGAGAGGAACGTTGACCAAGGTCAACAGGACCAAACCAATGGAGGAACTACCAAAGAGCTTCAGCAAAGAGAGGGAACGGGTGGCTTTGATGGTCAACAAAGTAGACATGGGTCTCACCAACGGAGGAATCACCCAAGGAACCATGTGTTTGGGGGCTTTAAATATTGTTATTCCTTGTAAAAATAGAGAGGAACGTTGACCAAGGTCAACGGGACCAAACCAATGGAGCAACCACCCAAGGATCTGTGTGTTTGGGGGCTTTAAATATCATTTTCCTTCATAAGGAGAAAGGAACGTAGGCCAACAGGGCCAAACCAACGAAGGAATCACCCAAAGAACTTTAAATATTGTTTCTCTTTATATAAAAAAAGATTAGAGTTCTGGTTCTCCACAAAAAAGAGAGAACTTCGGTGAAGAGATGGAAGAGATGGCTTCAACGATGGACAAAGTGGCCCGACGATCCCACCGACGGAGGAATCGCCCAGGGAGCCGTGCGTTCGGGGCTTTAAATATAGTTTGTAAAAAGAGAGAGTTCCGTGTCCGTCACGCGCATGCGTTTGTGTCACCGGCACGTGTGCATCTCCACCACCCGGTGGCACTGTTTGCACTTGACGAAGCAGCACCAGTGGAACTTGCAGCTGCAGCGCTCCACCAGCTCCACCTCGTCCGTGTGGAAGCCCCTCCCGCAGCACATCAGCTCGCAGCCGTCGATGGCCTTGGAGGTCTTGTTGCAGTGGCGCCCGCCGGTGCCCAGGACCCCGCTGCGGGCGTCGTGGTCGCAGAAGTCCGGGCTGGAGTCCAGGTAGACCAGGTCCTCGTCCGTGTGCGGCTTGAACTGGGAGTTCTTGGGCACCAGCACTTTGGCCGACGAGGAGCCGCCCCTCCTCTGCTGCTGCTGCTCCACCTCCGTGGCCCCATCGAACTTCTCCTTCAGCACGTTGCCCACTTTCCGGAAGGGAGGCATCGCTTTCCAGCAGGTCTTCACCTCGCAGGAGCCCGAGACGCCGTGGCACTTGCACTCCACTCGCATGTGGCTCAGGATGGCCTGCATGGAAGAGAGGCGGGAAGGTGAGTCACAGGATCATGGAACAGAATCAACCCCTTCTGCCTTTGGAAGGAACACGGAATCGGAAGGGACCCCAAGGGCCATCCTGTCCCACCTTGGAGAAGACCCCAAGGCTCATCCTGTCCAACCTTTGAGAATACTCCAAAAGCCATCCTATCCAACTTTAGAGAAGACTCCACAAGCCATCCTATCCAACTTTAGAAAAGACCCCAAGGCTCATCCTGTCCCACCTTGGAGAAGAACCCAAGGCTCATCCTGTCACACTTTGGAGAAGACCCCAAGGCTCATCCTGTCCAACCTTGGAGAAGACTCCAAAAGCCATCCTGTCCCACCTTGGAGAAGACTCCAAAAGCCACCCTGTCCCACCTTGGAGAAGACTCCAAGAGCCATCCTGTCACACTTTGGAGAAGACTCCAAGAGCCATCCTGTCCCACCTTGGAGAAGACCCCAAGGCTCATCCTGTCACACTTTGGAGAAGACCCCAAGGCTCATCCTGTCCTACCTTGAGAAGACCCCAAGGGTCATTCTGTCCAACCTCAGAGAGGACCCCAAGGGCCAATCTTATCCAACCTTGAAGAAGACCCCAAGGGCCATCCTGTCCAACCTTGAAGAAGACCCCAAGGGCCATCCTGTCTAGAGAAAACCCCAAGTCTCATCCTGTCCAATCTTGGAGAAGACCCCAAGGGCCATCATGTCCAACCCCTTCTGCCTTTGGAAGAAGCACCAAATTTAGAGGATCATAGAACTGGGAAGAGCTGTTAAAGATGTCACTAAGGATCTTTTTGGGAAACCCTACCTCTATAATACAGCATTCCTGGAACATATTATAGGACGGCTTACCTTCCTCCCGGCTTCATTGTTGTGAAGGTTCATGAGCGCCCGGCTGGAGGAGGCCCCTTTGCTCCTTTCCCGGACGTCGACGAAGGACTGCGAAAAGGCCACTCCGTAGGCAATGTTGTCGGAGCAGCCGGACCATTGGAAGCCTAGGAAACAGCCGGGAGTTTGTGTCGGTTCATCAGAAGCATCTTGTCGATGGCAACTTGCTCTAGGCAGGCTTTCCTTACCTTGCGGGCTGACGCCGTGCACCGTCCGGTCGCATCCACACTTGTCGAGCTCCCCGCTGCTGCAGGCCCTGGTCACGGCAAAGGCCACGCCGGCGGAGGAAATGGCGTACACAAAGGCCGCCTCCCGGGTCCCTGGCAGAGCGAGGAGGAGAGAGAGCTGAGCTTGGAGGCGGAATGGGCCCGTGAGTGAGTTCAAGGCACAGGTTGACTCTTATATGTAGAATCCTAGAGCTGGAAGAGGCCCCAAGGGCCATTCAGTCCTACCCTTAAGAGATAGATGGACAGATGGACAGATGGGTAGAGATTCCTAGAGTTGGAAGAGACCTTAAGGGTCATCCAGTCCAACTTATAAGACATAGATGGACAGATGGATGGATGGATAGAGATTCCTAGAGTTGGAAGAGACCTTAAGGGTCATCCAGTCCAACCTATAAGACATAGATAGATGACAGATGAATGGCAAGACAGATAGATAGATTCCTGGAGTTGGAAGAGACCCCAAAGTCCATCCCGTCCGACCTTAAAGAGACAGATAGATAATGATAGACAGAATTCTAGAGTTGGAAGAGACCCCAAGGATCGTCCAGTCCAACCCTTAAGAGATAGATAGATGGATAGACAGACACATAGACAGAGAGATAGCAAGATAAATAGACAGACAGACAGAATCCTAGTTGGAAGAGACCCCAAGGGTTGTCCAGTCCAACCCTTAAGACATAGATAGATGGACAGATAGACACATAAAGAGATAAATAGACAGACAGAATTCCAGAGTTGGGAGAAACCTCAAGGATCGTCTCCTAAGAAATAGCGATCTAGCTAGTATGATATAGATGGATAGCAAGTTAGATGATTCCTAGATTCCTAGAGCTGGAAGGAGACCTCCAGAGGCCATTCAGGCCGACCTTGTTCTGAAGGCAGGAAGGCACAACCCAATCCCACCCGACGGGTGGCCATCCAGCCCCTGCTTCAGGCAGAAGGACATTCCACCACACTCTCAAGCCAATCTGGGACATTTTGGATGCCGGCTCCACTGGGACACTCCTGGTGTTTGCTTTCCTACGGAGGGAGGGAGGGAGGGAGGGAGGAGAACGGCGGTGGCGATAGAGCTCTCCTGTGTCTATGTGTCGCGGATGTTTCCCCATTAACTCTCCTCGCAACACTCTGGCGGGTCAGAGAGAGTCACAGGGCCTTCTGTCTGGGAGAGATTTGGCACGAGGAGAAAGGCCAAGGAAAGTGAAGACAGGCTTGGACGTTAGGGACCTCGGGGATGTTCGGGGTTTGGCAGACAAGATGACCTCAAGGTTAATAGCAGGGTTGAGCTCTGTGGCTGGTATTTCTGGCATTTCCAGGGACAAACCGTAATAAGGCCCAAATGGGGACACTCTCTGGGCGGGCGGCAGTAGAGGACCTTTGCCTGGGTGTTGTTTTTCTTGGGCAGGAGCCGGAGGACGAAGCCGCATCCGGAGGAGGCCACAAAGCCAAGGACAGGACGATGGTGGCAAATAAGAAGGAGAGGAGCGTCCGAGCAGAAGCAGAGCTTCCACAGCCAGAAGCAGTCGGGCTTCGGATCTCAAAAGCAGAAGCAAAAGGAAAAGCAGAGCTTCCATATCCAGAAGGATAGGGTCAGGAACAGGGGCGAAAGCGAAAGCGAAAGCGAAAGCAGAGCAGGAGGAGCAGGAGCAGGAGGAAGAGCAGAAGCAAAAGTGAAAGTAGAGCTTCCATATCCAGAAGCAGTTGGCCTTTGGATCTCAAAAGCAGAAGCAAAAGGAAAAGCAGAGCTTCCATATCCAGAAGGAGTTGGGCTTTAGGGCAGGAACGGGAGTGAAAGTGAAAGCGAAAGTGAAAGCAAAAGTAGAGCTTTCATACTCAGAGGCAGTTAGCCTTTGGATCTTATTTGCAGAAGCAAAAGTAACAGCACAGCTTCCATACCCAGAGGGAGTTGGGCTTTAGGGCAGGGGCAGGAACAGGAGCGAAAGTGAAAGTGAAAGCAAAAGTAGAGCTTCCATATCTAGAAGCATTTGGACTTTTGGATCTCACTTGCAGAAGAAAAAAGCAAAAGTAAAATCAGAGCTTCCATATCCAGAAACAGTTGGGTTTTGGGGCAGGAGCAGAAGCAAAAGTGAAAGTGAAAGCAGAGCTTCCATATCCAGAAGCAGCCGGGCTTTGGATCTCAAAAGCAGAAGCAAAAGGAAAAGCAGAAATTCCATATTCTGAAGCAGTTGGGTTTTGGGGCAGGAGGAAGAGCAGGAGTGAAAGTGAAAGTGAAAGCAGAGCTTCCATATCCAGAAGCAGTTGGGCTTTGGGGCAGGAGGAAGAGCTGGAGCAAAAGTGAAAGCGAAAGCAGAGCTTCCATACTCAGAGGAAGTTGGCCTTTGGATCTTATTTGCAGAAGCACAAGGAAAACCAGAGCTTCCGTACCCAGAGGGAGTTGGGCTTTAGGGCAGGGGCAGGGACAAGAGCGAAAGTGAAAGCGAAAGCAAAAGCAGAGCTTCCATATCCAAAAGCAGTTGGGCTTTGGATCTCACTTGCAGAAGAAAAAGGGAAAGCAAAAGCAGAGATTCCATATCCAGAAGCAGTCAGGCTTTGGGGCAGGGGCAGGAGGAAGAGCAGGAGCAAAAGTGAAAGTGAAAGCAGAGCTTTCATATCCAAAAGCGGTTGGGATTTGGATCTCACTTGCAGAAGAAAAAAGCAAAAGTAAAATCAGAGCTTCCATATCCAGAAACAGCTGGGTTTGGGGTCAGGGGCAGGGGCAGGAGGAAGAGCAGGAGCAAAAGTGAAAGTGAAAGTGAAAGCAGCGCTTCCATATCCAAAAGCAGTCGGGCTTTGGATCTCGCAAGCAAAAGCAGAAGCAGAGCTTTTATATCCGGAAGTGAAAAGCGAAAGTGAAAGTGAAAGCAAAAGCTTTGGACCTCACATGCTGGGGGCAAGTTGTATTATTATTATTATTATTATTAGGTTATTATATTATCATATGATATTATTATAGTACATTATTATTATATTGTTTTTATATTACCATATTGTTATAATATATTTATAATTATAGTTTTATATAATAATTATATTATGATAGTATGATGTCCGGTAAGAACACTTTAGTATGTGTTAATTTAATGTCTACACTGTTTTATTTATGCAAGAAATTATTTGTATGAACTGCTGTTTTTAGTGTATTGTTTTGGGCATTGAATTTTTGCCAATCTATGTAAGCCGGCTCAAGTCCCCTTGGGTGAGAAAGGCGGGGTAAAAAAATGCTGTAAATATGTTATAATATTATTATTATTAAGACTGGGTGGGAGATCTGGGCAACTGATGGCAACCAACCTAGTTTGTATCTCAACCCTACGCAGGATGATTGGGGCAAGGCTGGGGCTGGGGAGAGACCAATCGTGCGGCCTGGAGAGACTCTTAACGAAACCAGGAGACGAATAGCCCAAGGAGAAGCCAGTACAAAGACCCTCACCTTGCGTGACCACCTTGCCGAAGACGGGCAGTCCGTCCAGCGTGGAGCAGTTCCACCGGCGGTTGCGGAACTGGAACTGGCACTCCTCGATGGCCAGCTGTGCCCCCCGCCGGACCGAGTCCATGACCTCCAGGTTCCTCTTGCACATCTGCACCTGCCGCTGGATCAGGCCCTTCAGCTTCTCACAGGTCTCCTCCTCCGAGATGCTCCCCACCGACGAAAGCTTGGCCAGGTACCTGCAGGAGAGGGGAAGGGCCAAAGAGGCTGGTTTAGTCTATGTGGTGATGGACAAACACCAAGATAGATTCCTTGAGTTGGAAGAGACCCCAAGGGTGGTCCAGTCCAACCCTTCAGAGATAGATAGATAGATAGATACATAACGTAAATAGATAGGTAGATACATAGATAGGTAGATGCATGATAGGTAGATACATAGGTAAATTCATAGGTAGATACATAGGGAGATACATAGGTAGATACATAGCTAGGTAGATACATAGGTAGATACATAGGGAGATACGTAGATAGATACGTAGGTAGATACATAGGTAGATACGTAGATAGGTAGATGCATAGGTAGATAGATAGATACATAGGTAGATACGTAGATAGGTAGATACGTAGGTAGGTAGATGCATAGGTAGATAGGTAGATAGATTGATAGATACATAGGTAGATACATAGGTAGATACGTAGATAGATACATAGGTAGATACGTAGATAGGTAGATGCATAGGTAGATAGATAGATACATAGGTAGATACGTAGATAGGTAGATACGTAGGTAGGTAGATGCATAGGTAGATAGGTAGATAGATTGATAGATACATAGGTAGATACATAGGTAGATACGTAGATAGATACATAGGTAGATACGTAGATAGATACATAGGTAGATACATAGGTAGATACGTAGGTAGGTAGATATATAGGTAGATACATAGGTAGATACGTAGATACGTAGTTGCATAGGTAGATAGGTAAATAGATTGATAGATACATAGGTAGATATGTAGATAGATATGTAGGTAGATATATAGGTAGATACATAGGTAGATACGTAGGTAGGTAGATGCATAGGTAGATAGGTAGATAGATTGATAGGTACATAGGTAGATGCATAGGTAGAAATGTAGATAGATACACAGATAGATACGTAGATTCATAGATACGTAGGTAGATACGTAGATTCATAGGTGAATACATAGATATGTAGATACGTAGATAGGTAGGAGATACATAGGTAGATACGTAGGTAGGTAGGCAGGCAGATAGGTAGATAGGTAGATGCGTAGTTAGAGACGTAGGTAGATAGGTAGGCAGATTCATAGGTAGACACATCGGTAGATACATAGATACATGTAGATCCATAGATCCCTAGCAAGAGATGGTCCTTGGGGTCTCTTCTGACCTCAGGTCCTACAATCCAAAGCCTGCCCTCCATTATTTCAGAGCTGTGTTTCCTCCACCCGACACGGCTTGGGTTGCATGCCTCCTGAAGCCTTCCCTGCTTCCTTCCTCTTTGGTGCGGAAGAGCTGACACGCACACGCTTGCACACGCATGCACTGGCCGGGCTCAACAGCCGCCCTTTGTCTGCCAGTGTACTCGCCGGAGCCAAAGCGTCCCGAAGCCGGCCAAGATCAGCAGCCCCGGGTCCGCCTTGGCAGAGGCCTCGTTGGCTCCGCAGGAGACAGAAGCCTTCTTTCCCGGATTCAAGGCGAAATCCTTTGGACTACAACTCCCATTGGCCCCAGTGCGGGAGTCGGAAAAGCACAACGGGATTCGGGGACTGAAGCGATACTCAAGGCATTGCTCGGATTCAAGGCAAAATCCTTTGGACTACAACTCCCATTGACCCCAGTGCGGGAGTCGGAAAAGCACAACGGGATTTGGGGACTGAAGCGATACTCAAGGCATTGCTCGGATTCAAGGCGAAATCCTTTGGACTACAACTCCCATTGACCCCAGTGCGGGAGTCGGAAAAGCACAACGGGATTTGGGGACTGAAGCGATACTCAAGGCATTGCTCGGATTCAAGGCAAAATCCTTTGGACTACAACTCCCATTGACCCCAGTGCGGGAGTCGGAAAAGCACAACGGGATTTGGGGACTGAAGCGATACTCAAGGCATTGCTCGGATTCAAGGCGAAATCCTTTGGACTACAACTCCCATTGACCCCAGTGCGGGAGTCGGAAAAGCACAACGGGATTTGGGGACTGAAGCGATACTCAAGGCATTGCTCGGATTCAAGGCGAAATCCTTTGGACTACAACTCCCATTGGCCCCAGTGCGGGAGTCGGAAAAGCACAACGGGATTTGGGGACTGAAGCGATACTCAAGGCATTGCTCGGATTCAAGGCGAAATCCTTTGGACTACAACTCCCATTGACCCCAGTGCAGGATTCGGAAAAGCACAACGGGATTTGGGGACTGAAGCGATACTCAAGGCATTGCTCGGATTCAAGGCGAAATCCTTTGGACTACAACTCCCATTGACCCCAGTGCAGGATTCGGAAAAGCACAACGGGATTTGGGGACTGAAGCGATACTCAAGGCATTGCTCGGATTCAAGGCGAAATCCTTTGGACTACAACTCCCATTGACCCCAGTGCGGGAGTCGGAAAAGCACAACGGGATTTGGGGACTGAAGCGATACTCAAGGCATTGCTCGGATTCAAGGCGAAATCCTTTGGACTACAACTCCCATTGACCCCAGTGCGGGAGTCGGAAAAGCACAACGGGATTTGGGGACTGAAGCGATACTCAAGGCATTGCTCGGATTCAAGGCGAAATCCTTTGGACTACAACTCCCATTGCCCCCAGTGCGGGAGTCGGAAAAGCACAACGGGATTTGGGGACTGAAGCGATACTCAAGGCATTGCTCGGATTCAAGGCGAAATCCTTTGGACTACAACTCCCATTGGCCCCAGTGCGGGAGTCGGAAAAGCACAACGGGATTTGGGGACTGAAGCGATACTCAAGGCATTGCTCGGATTCAAGGCGAAATCCTTTGGACTACAACTCCCATTGACCCCAGTGCGGGAGTCGGAAAAGCACAACGGGATTTGGGGACTGAAGCGATACTCAAGGCATTGCTCGGATTCAAGGCGAAATCCTTTGGACTACAACTCCCATTGCCCCCAGTGCGGGAGTCGGAAAAGCACAACGGGATTCGGGGACTGAAGCGATACTCAAGGCATTGCTCGGATTCAAGGCAAAATCCTTTGGACTACAACTCCCATTGGCCCCAGTGCGGGAGTCGGAAAAGCACAACGGGATTTGGGGACTGAAGCGATACTCAAGGCATTGCTCGGATTCAAGGCGAAATCCTTTGGACTACAACTCCCATTGGCCCCAGTGCGGGAGTCGGAAAAGCACAACGGGATTCGGGGACTGAAGCGATACTCAAGGCATTGCTCGGATTCAAGGCGAAATCCTTTGGACTACAACTCCCATTGGCCCCAGTGCGGGAGTCGGAAAAGCACGATTCAGGGACTGAATTGACATGCAAGACATTGCTCCGATACGAATCGAAACCTGCTTTGAGTCTCTTAGCAGAGGGAAAAGCGGCGTAAATACGGACATCGTTGCCATTGCACCCGGGCATTGCTCAGAGATTCTGCCTTCCTTTGGACTACAACTCCCATCACCACCCAGTGCGGGATTCGAGAACTAAATCGATACTCAAGGCATTGCTCGAAATCTGCTTTAAGTCTCTTAGCAGAGGGAAAAGCGGCGTAGATACGGACATCGTTGCCATTGCACCCGGGCATTGCTCAGAGATTCTGCCTTCCTTTGGACTACAACTCCCATTGACCCCAGTGCGGGAGTCGGAAAAGCACAACGGGATTCGGGGACTGAAGCGATACTCAAGGCATTGCTCGGATTCAAGGCGAAATCCTTTGGACTACAACTCCCATTGACCCCAGTGCAGGATTCGGAAAAGCACGATTCAGGGACTGAATTGACATGCAAGACATTGCTCCGATACGAATCGAAACCTGCTTTGAGTCTCTTAGCAGAGGGAAAAGCGGCGTAAATACGGACATCGTTGCCATTGCACCCGGGCATTGCTCAGAGATTCTGCCTTCCTTTGGACTACAACTCCCATCACCACCCAGTGCGGGATTCGGAAAGCATAGCGGGATTCGAGAACTAAATCGATACTCAAGGCATTGCTCGAAATCTGCTTTAAGTCTCTTAGCAGAGGGAAAAGCGGGTTAGATACGGACATCGTTGCCACTGCACCCGGGCAGGGCTCAGAGATTCTGCCTTCCTTTGGACTACAACTCCCATCGCCACCCAGTGCGGGATTTGGAAAAACACCATGGGATTTGGGGTCCGAAGTGATACGCTCGGATTTGAGTCGAAACCTGCTTTGAGCAGGGGTCCCCAAACTAAGGCCCGGGGGCCGGATGCGGCCCTCCAAGGTCATTGACCTGGCCCCCGCCCTCAGTTTTATAATATAATATTTTTATATCAGTTTTAATAATATAATATATTGTATATACATATAATATTGATAATAATCCTATGTTATACAATATAATACTAATAGTAATACCATATAATAATATTAATTATATGTTATATATTACATATTATATAATAGTATAGTGGTATAGTTCAATATAGTAATATATAATGCTAATATTGTGTTATGCTAATAATATAATACATTGTATGTACATACAGCTGCTCTGAGTCCCCATCGGGGTGAGAAGGGTGGGATATAAATGTAGTAAATAAATGCAGTAAATAAATAAATAATTTTAGACTTAGGCTCGGCCAGAGTCTGACATGACTTGAAGGCACACAACAACAACAACAACAACAACAACAATCCTAATTAACTTGACTATCTCATTGGCCAGTAGCAGGCCCACACTTTCCATTGAAATCCTAATAGGTTTATGTTGGTTAAAATTGTTTTCATTTTTAAATATTGTATTGTTCTTTCGTTGTTGTTGCACTACAAATAAGATATGTGCAGTATGCATAGGAATTTGTTTGTATTTTTTTTTTCAAATGATAATTTGGCCCCTCAACAGTCTGAAAGATTGTGGACCGGCCCTCTGCTGAAAAAGTTTGGGGACCCCTGGCTTTGAGTCTCTTAGCGGAGGGAAAAGCGGGCTAGATACGGACATCGTTGCCCGCCCAAGACATTGTAGTTCACCTGCATCCAGAATCCAGCTGAGGTCAGATCTGGACCAAACTTGGCCAACTGTGTAGACACACCTGGTTTGGGGGTGATGACCCTGGGAATCTGGGAGTTGTCGCTCACTGGACCCGACCTCAGTGATACGACCTCACACCCCAAAATAAACAAGGCCTTCTTCTAATCACGCGGGCAGATATAATAGAAGAGAAGAGAATGGAATGCCCTCTGAGCCGGCCGGCCGTGGTGGACCTTCAAAGCCCTGGAGATGTTTTCCCGATGATGGAAAGCTCCGAATTGCGGAGGAGGAGGAGGAGGAGGATCCGTCCCTTTCAAGCCCTTCCAAGGCTCCTGCCAATGATGAGCCTCCAGATAAGACAACAATCCGCTTGGTTTTATGCTCTTACAATGAAGATAAATGGGGTCCCTTCCCAGAAGGAAGCAGAGCCAAAGCAGATGTCCTTTGCTGGGGCTCCAGGAGGGAGGAGGACTATTATTATTATTATTATTATTATTATCAACACAACGACGTTGTATGGCACAGCAAACAAGATAGACATGCTGGATTTCGTTTCACAAAACCACAAGTCGAACACTTCCCAAGTGTCTAGGACTGTGTGATGTATTTTCGGATGATGCGTGCAGATCCCAGCAGGGTGGCCTTTTGCAGTTGGCAGATCGTAATTTTGTCAATGTCTATTGTTTCCAAATGCCGGCTGAGATCTTTTGGCACGGCACCCAGTGTGCCCATCACCACCGGGACCACCTGCACTGGTTTCTGCCAGAGTCTTTGCAGTTCAATCTTGAGGTCCTGAGAGCGGCTGAGTTTTTCTTGTTGTTTTTCACCTGGGATGGCGACATCAATGATCCAAACCTTTTTCTTTTCCACCACTGTGATGTCTGGTGTGTTGTGTTCCAGAACTTTGTCAGTCTGGACAAATAATAATAATAATAATAATAATAATAATAATAATAATAATGATAGGACTGGAAGGGGACCCCAAAGGCCATCTAGTCTGAACCCCTAATAATAATAATAATAATAATAATAATAATAATAATAATAATAATAATAAGGGGTTCAGACTAGATGGCCTTTGGGGTCCCCTTCCAGTCCTATCATTATTATTATTATTATTATTATTATTATTATTATTATTATTATTATTATTCAAAGAAGGGGAGCGGACTAGATGCCCTTTGGGGTCCCCTTCCAGTCCTATTACTATTATTATTATTATTATTACCATATTATTGCTATTATAATTATTCAAAGAAGGGGATCGGACTAGATGGCCTTTGGAGGTCCCCTTCCAGTCTTCTTCTTCTTCTTCTTCTTATTATTATTATTCAAAGAAGAGGATCGGACTAGATGGCCTTTAGGGTCCCCTTCCAGTTCTATTATTATTATTATTATTATTATTATTATTCTTCAAAGAAGGGGATTGGACTAGATGGCCTTTAGGGTCCCCTTCCAGTCCTATTATTATTATTATTATTCAAAGAAGGGGATCGGACTAGATCTTTCCCATTTGATTATTGATAGCTTATTGATATCTTTCCCATTTGAATACTGATTTCTTTCCCATTTGATTATTGATAGCTTATTGATGATTTCACCATTCAATTATTGATATCTTATTGACATCTTTCCCATTTGATTATCGATGTCTTCCCCATTTGATTATTGATAGCTTATGGATAACTTTCTCATTTGATTATTGATAGCGTATGGATAACTTCCCCATTTGATTATTGATATCTTTCCCATTTGATTATTGATAGCTTATTGATATCTTTCCCATTCGATTATTGATATCTTTTCCATTCGATTATTGATACCTTATTGATATCTTTCCCATTCGATTATTGATAGCTTATTGATTTCTTTCCCATTTGATTATTGATATCTTTTCCATTTGATTATTGATAGCTTATTGATATCTTTCCCATTCGATTATTGATAGCTTATTGATATCTTTCCCATTCGATTATTGATATCTTTCCCATTCGATTATTGATACCTTATTGATATCTTTCCCATTCGATTATTGATATCTTTTCCATTC
This sequence comes from Anolis carolinensis, assembly GCF_035594765.1. Lineage (NCBI taxonomy): Eukaryota > Metazoa > Chordata > Lepidosauria > Squamata > Anolidae > Anolis > Anolis carolinensis. The sequence continues at coordinate 12,897,493 of NW_026943826.1, forward strand.
GATTATTGATACTTTATTGATATCTTTCCCATTCGATTATTGATAGCTTATTGATTTCTTTCCCATACGATTATTGATATCTATTCCATTCGATTATTGATACCTTATTGATATCTTTCCCATTTGATTATTGATAGCTTATTGATGACCTCACCATACTATTATTGATACCGTATTGATGTCTTCTCCGTTTGATCATTGATAGCTTATTGATAAGTTTATCAAGAATCTAATGGGAAAGATATAATTAGTCAAGGGAAGAAAACATGTCTGGTTGTGCACACACCGAACATGCTTCCGAGTTTGCACATTCCCGTCTGCGGACGAGCATGTCCCGACAGGAAAGAACGAAGGAACGAAAGAAAGAAAGGAGGAGAGAAAGCCGACCCGAAACCACACTTTTGTGTTCTTCCAAAGCCACAAAATCCATGCCGAGTTCTACCTGTCGGGCTACTAAAAAATAATAATTCCCAGGGCGCATGCATGTGGTGCCCTGCGCACCTGGGCACCCGATCGCCGGGCATCGAGCCAAGCCGAGAGCGCTGCATGTGTGTCTCTGAATGCGCAAGGCAAGGCAATGCGGGGCGCACCCAAAAAATGCGACAGGACCAGGCACATTCCAGCCCCGAACCACGTCTCCCAACGTCTCGTTTTTTGGAAGCGTGGCGCTGGTATGTGCGGGAGGAATGCCGCCATGCGCCTCTCTCTCTGGTGACAGCGGAGGGTCCGTCCGGTTTGGCAACACTGGATTCACGGGTTCATTCATTCACGCTCAAGGGAGATGTGGGGTGTCTGCCTGGAGGCACCGTCATAATCTATATCTATATATATAAAAGGGTGGTGGCATCACGGCGACGCACAAAACTACAGGCCCCCCAACCTCGAAATTTGACAACACAACCCATCATTCACGGCTCTAGGTTGATACAACAAAAAGAAAAGAAAAATAAAGTCCTAATTAGAGGGAGAGGAATAATAGTTTTTATCCAATTGCTGCCAGTTTGAAGGCTAAGCTCCGCCCAGGGGACAGGCAGACTTAGGCCTCACTTAGGCCTCTTCCACAGATTATCAGATTTTAACTGGATTATATGGCAGTGTAGACTCAAGGCCCTTCCACATCTAGAATCTTATATTATCTGCTTTGAACTGGATTATCTTGACTCCACACTGCCATATAATCCACTTCAATGTGCATACTAAACATAAAGACAACCATACAACAGACATTCAATACCACCACTATCTCAACAATTTCTCACCAACACCACCAGACAATGCCACAGCAACGCATGGCCGGGCACAGCTAGTAATAATAATAATAATAATATATCCAATAATAATGATAATAATGTATCAATAATATAATAATGTATCAAATAATGATAAAGTGTCAATCATAATAATGTATCATAACAATGTATCAGATAATAATAGTAATGTATCAAATAGTAATACAGTATATATATAAAATAATAATCTGTATCTAATAATAATATATAAAATAATAACGATGTATCAAATAAAATGTATATAATAATAATGTATCAGTAATAATAATGTATCTAACAATAGTAATGTATCAAATAGCAATAATGTAATAATGTATGTGATAATAATAATGTGTCAAATAATAATGTATCAATAATAATAATCAAATAATAATAAAGTGTCAATCATAATAATGTATCAGATAATAATGTATATAATAATAATAATGTATGAAATAATAATGTATGAAATAATAAAGTGTCAGTCATAATGTATCAAATAATAACATGTCAATCATAATGTATCAGATAATAATGTATAAAATAGTAATAATACATGTAATAATAATAATGTATAAAATAGTAATAATAATGTATATAATAATAATGATGTATGAAATAATAATGTGAAATAATGTATCAATTGATAATAATAAGTAATAATAAAGTGTCAATCATAATGTATCAAATAATAATAGTGTCAGTCATAATCATGTATCATAATAATGTATCAGATAATAATGTATCAAATAGTAATAATAATTTATCAATAACAATAATGTATCAATAATATAATAATGTATCTAATAATAATAATCAAATAGTAATAATAATGTATCTAATAATAATAATAAGTGTCAATAATGTATCAAATAATAATAATGTATCAGATAATGATGTATCAAATAGTAATAATAATAATGCATCAAATAATAATAATTAAATAATAAAGTGTCAATCATAATAATGTATCAAAAATAATAATGTATCAGATAATGATGTATCAAAAGTAATAATATAATAATGTATCAAATAATAATGTATCAATAATACTGTATCAAATAATAACTATAACAATGTATCTAATAATAATAGTAATAATAATAATGCTTCCATCTCCCCGAGGGGACTTGCTGGTACAAACACATACATATATATTGCATATTACATATTACAGATGCACACAAAGTGCTGGGAATCATGAAAGAGACCTTGGATGGTGGGATGGATGGAGAGATAGAGAGCAGCCTGGTCCTTGAAGACCACGTCAAGGCCAAGGCCTTGGACAACTGGTTGTAAATATCTGGGGGAGAAAATATATATCAGGATAAATAAATAAAGTCTCAGGAAGGGTTGGCTTTGCTTCTTGGGACCCATGGGATGAAGGAAGTTGGAAGGGCCCTCAAAGTCCATCCAGTCTGACCCATAAGAGATAGGTAGATAGAATTCTAGAGTTGGAAGAGACCTCAAGACCCATAAGACATAGATAGGAAGATAGATAGACGAGGAGATGGGTCCATAGGTAGAATCCGATATTTGGAAGATGGCCCACAAAGGCCATCCAGTCCATCCTATAAGAGATGGAAAGATAGACAGGAAGATGGATGGCCATCCAAGCCTTCTAATCATCAGCAGCAGCATCATCACAGATGGCCATCCAAGCTCTTCTGATCATCATCATCATCATCACAGATGGCCATCCAAGCTCTGCTGATCATCATCATCATCGTTGTCGTCGTTGTCGTCGTCGTCGTCACCATCACAGATGGTCATGCAAGCTCTTCTAATCATCATCATCATCATCATCATCGAATCCTAGAGTTGGTAGAGGACCCCCAAGGGGTATCCAGTCCAACCTCTTTCTGCTATTAAGGTCAGGAACCATTTGATCCCTCCCAACAGATGGCCATTCAAGCTCTGCTAATCATCATCATCATCATCACAGAATCCTAGTGTTGGAAGGGGACCCCCAAAGGGCATCCGGTCCAACCTCCTTCTGCCTTCCTGCAGCTCAATGAAAGCACCCCCAACAGATGTCCCTCCATCAACAATTGCATTTGTTTTTTTATCTGACTCTATAAGGAGACTCACTTATGGACTTGGCTTCTCGATAGGCATTCAGTTGCATGGGTTGTCTACCTTCTCTGTAGACACTCAACGGCATGATCTATCTTTCTATCTTCTCCATAGACATTCAGTTGCCCGAGTTGTCTATCTATAGTTGTCTATCTATCTCTATAGAGAGGCCCTGTCTGTAGCTATCTCTCGACCTTCTCCATAATTATAACGAATAATAAACCTTTATTTATATACCGCTCCATAGACATATCTATCTCTCTACCTTCTCCATAGACATTCAGTTGCACCAGTTGTCTATCTATAGTTGTCTGTCTGTCTCTATGGAGACAGCCTGTCTATATTGATCTCTCTACTTTCTCCATAGACATTCAATTGCATGGGCTGTCTATCTATCTCTACAAAGAGACCCTGTCTCTATGTATCTCTCTACCATCTCCATAGACATTCAACTCCATGATCTATCTCTCGACCTTCTCGATATTCAGTTGCATGATCTATCTCAATATCTTCTTGATAGACATTCAACTCCATGATCTATCTCTCAACCTTCTTGATAGACATTCAGTTGCATGATCTATCTCAATATTTTCTTGATAGACATTCAATTGCATGATCTATCTCAATACCTTCTTGATAGACAGTTGCATGACCTATCTCTCTACCTTCTTGATAGACATTCAATTGCATTGTCATTCTCTACCTTCTCCATAGATGTTCAGTTGCTATCTCAATACTTCTTGATAGACATTCAGTTGTATTGTCATTCTCTCTACCTTCTCCATAGACGTTCAGTTGCTATCTCAATACCTTCTCCATATTCAACTCCATGATCTATCTCAATACCTTCTTGATAGACATTCAATTGCATTGTCATTCTCTCTACCTTCTCCATAGACGTTCAGTTGCTATCTCAATACCTTCTCGATAGACATTCAACTCCATGATCTATCTCTCAACCTTCTCCATGGACATTCAACTCCATGATCTATCTCAATACTTTCTCCATTGACATTCAGTTGCATGATCTATCTCTCAACCTTCTTGATAGACTCAATACCTTCTTGATAGACAGTCAGTTGCATGATCTATCTCTCAACCTTCTCTGTAGGCATTCAGTTGCATGATCTATCTCTCAACCCTCTCCATAGACATTCAACTCCCATGATCTATCTCTCTAACTTCTCCACAGACATTCAACTCCATGATCTATCTCTCAACCTTCTCGATAGACATTCAACTCCATGCTCTATCTCAACACCTTCTTGATAGACATTCAACTCCATAATCTATCTCTCAACCTTCTCCATAGACGTTCAGTTGCTATCTCAATACCTTCTCGATAGACATCCAGCTCCATGACCTATCTCAATACCTTCTCGATAGACATTCAACTCCATAATCTATCTCTCAACCTTCTCCATAGATGTTCAGTTGCTATCTCAATACCTTCTTGATAGACATTCAACTCCATGATCTATCTCTCAACCTTCAGCACCATGATCTATCTCTCAACCTTCTCTGTAGGCATTCAATTGCACGGGTTGTCTATCTCTGCCTATCCTTATGGAGAGAGCCTGCCTGGATCTCTCCCTAAACCTCCTCCCTGGGCACTCACTGAGTGGCATGGATTTCTATATATATATATATTGAGAGAGAGACTCACTCACAGCCAGTTGCTGGCGTTGGCGGAGAAGGCGGCGAGGATGAGGAGGAGGAGGGAGCGGAGGAGGTACCGGCAGGGGCTCATCCTGCCCCAGGAGACCCCCAGGAGGAGGAGGAGGAGGAGGATCAGGAGACCCAGGAGGAGCAGGAGCAGCAGCCTGTCAGCTGGGAAGGAGGGAATGAAGGAATGAAGGAGTGGAGGAGTGCGAGGGGGCCGGGCGGGGGGCGGGGCGGGGAGGGCAGGGGGAGGGGCCCGGCCAGCCCTCCCCTTCCTTGGGATTGTCACCGCTGACTCTCTCTTTGGGTTCTCATGCCCAGACTTTGCCCATGGGAGTTGTAGTTTCTGCACAGAACAACTCTCTGCACCCAGGGGAGCAGTTTGACATATCACTCGGCCTATCTTGAGTCTACTCTATTTCTTTAGGAGTTTCCATGGGAGTTGTAGTTTCTGCACAGAACACCTCTCTGGACCCAGGGGAGCAGTTTGACATATCACTCGGACTATCTTTAGTCTATTTCTTTGGGAGTTTCCATGGGAGTTGTAGTTTCTGCACAGAACAACTCTCTGCACCCAGGGGAGCAGTTTGACATATCACTCAGCCTATCTTGAGTCTACTCTATTTCTTTAAGAGTTTCCATGGGAGTTGTAGTTTCTGCACAGAACGCCTCTCTGGACCCAGGGGAGCAGTTTGACATATCACTCGGACTATCTTTAGTCTATTTCTTCGGGAGTTTCCATGGGAGTTGTAGTTTCTGCACAGAACAACTATCTGCACCCAGGGGAGCAGTTTGACATATCACTCGGACTATCTGAGTCTACCCTAGTTCTTCGGGAGTTTCCATGGGAGTTGTAGTTTCTGCACAGAACGCCTCTCTGCACCCAGGGGAGCAGTTTGACATATCACTTGGCCTATCTTGAGTCTACTCTATTTCTTTGGGAGTTTCCATGGGAGTTGTAGTTTCTGCACAGAACAACTCTCTGCACCCAGGGGAGCAGTTTGACATATCACTTGGCCTATCTTGAGTCTACTCTATTTCTTTGGGAGTTTCCATGGGAGTTGTAGTTTCTGCACAGAACACCTCTCTGCACCCAGGGGAGCAGTTTGACATATCACTTGGCCTATCTTGAGTCTACTCTATTTCTTTGGGAGTTTCCATGGGAGTTGTAGTTTCTGCACAGAACAACTCTCTGCACCCAGGGGAGCAGTTTGACATATCACTTGGCCTATCTTGAGTCTACTCTATTTCTTTGGGAGTTTCCATGGGAGTTGTAGTTTCTGCACAGAACGCCTCTCTGCACCCAGGGGAGCAGTTTGACATATCACTTGGCCTATCTTGAGTCTACTCTATTTCTTTGGGAGTTTCCATGGGAGTTGTAGTTTCTGCACAGAACAACTCTCTGCACCCAGGGGAGCAGTTTGACATATCACTTGGCCTATCTTGAGTCTACTCTATTTCTTTGGGAGTTTCCATGGGAGTTGTAGTTTCTGCACAGAACACCTCTCTGCACCCAGGGGAGCAGTTTGACATATCACTTGGCCTATCTTGAGTCTACTCTATTTCTTTGGGAGTTTCCATGGGAGTTGTAGTTTCTGCACAGAACAACTCTCTGCACCCAGGGGAGCAGTTTGACATATCACTCGGCCTATCTTGAGTCTACTCTATTTCTTTGAGAGTTTCCATGGGAGTTGTAGTTTCTGCACAGAACAACTCTCTGCACCCAGGGGAGCAGTTTGACATATCACTCGGCCTATCTGAGTCTACTCTATGGGGCCTGGGAGTTGTAGTTTGCCACCCCAACCCTTTTTGGCATGGATAAGGCTCCGGACTATGCGAAACTACAACTCCCAGGATCCGATCGCTCTAGGGACACTCTAGGGGTTCAGTTTGACATATCACTCAGACTATCTGAGTCTACTCTATGGGGCCTGGGAGTTGTAGTTTGCCACCCCAGCCCTTTTGGCATGGATAAGGCCCCGGACCTTGGGAAACTATAACTCCCAGGATCCGATCGCTCTAGGGACACCGTTTGATATGTCACTTGGACTGTATGGGTCTATGTCGTGGTGTCCCGGGAGTTGTAGCTTGCCCCACTGCCAGGGATAAGGATCCAGATCTTGGGAAACTATAACTCCCAGGACCTGGTTGCTCTATGGGCAGCCTGATACATCACTTGGACTGTATGGGTCTATGTTATGGGATCCTGGGAGTTGTAGTTCTCCAAGATCCAGACCCTTATCCATCCCCTTCCCTTTTCGCAGGGGTAAGGCATGGGAAACTACAACTCCCAGTATCTGGTTGCTCTAGGGAGACAGTTTGATACATCACTTGGACTGTATGGGTCTATGTCATGGTGTCCCGGGAGTTGTAGTTTGCAACTCTCCCCTTTGGAGCTCGGAGAACTACAACTCCCAGGATCCGATTGCTCGAGGAATGCTGTTTGATACGTCACTTGGACTGTATGGGTCTATGTCGTGGTGTCCCGGGAGTTGTAGTTTGCCCCACTGCCAGGAATAAGGATCCAGATCTTGGGAAACTACAACTCCCAGGATCTGATTGCTCTAGAGACATTGTTTGATACTTCCCTTGGACTGTATGGGTTTATGTTATGGGATCCTGGGAGTTGTAGTTTTCCCTCCCCTTCCGTTTTGGCAGGGATAAGACTCCAGACCGTGGGAAACTACAACTCCCAGGATGTAGGGATGGCATTCGATATGTCACTTGGACTGTATGGGTCTATGTTATGCGGTCCTGGGAGTTGTAGTTTGCCTCACTGGTGGGGATAAGGCTCCGGACCTTGGGAAACTACAACTCCCATATCCCATATCATCAAAGTAGGGGTCTTAGGAAAGGCTCCAGACCTTGGGAAACTACAACTCCCAGGATCCAATCGTTCTAGGAAGGCTGTTTGATCTATCACTTGAAGAATTTTGGGTCTATATCGTGAGGTCCTGGGAGTTGTAGTTTCTCTCTCTCGCTCAAGCTGAAAAATAACACAATCCACCAGAGAGAGAGAGAGAGAGAGAGAGAGAGAGAGAAAGAGAGCGAATTGCCGAAGGTAGAAAGAGAAACCGGTGTGGCTAAAATAATAGTAACAAGGACAGGTCCCGGCTTGCCTTGTGAAGCTCTTCTTGGAAAGGAAGAGAAAGGGAAGAAAGAGAAAGAAAGAAAAGAAGGAAGGAAAAGAGGGAAAGAAAAGGAAGAGAAAGAGGAAGGGAAGAGAAAGGAGAAGGGAAGATAATAAGAGTGGAAATAATAGTGGCAATAACAGTGACAATAATCACGACAATAATCGTGACAACAAGTGTGATAATCCTGGCAATAATAGTGACAATAATCGTGATAATCGTGACAATAATCCTGGCAACAATAATGACAATAATCGTGATAATCGTGACAATAATCGTGGCAATAATAGCGACAATAATAGTGATAATAATAGTGGTAATAATCATGACCATAAGTGTGATAATTGTGGCAATAATTTTGGCAATAATCGTGATAACCATGACAATAACCATGACAATAATAGTGGTAATAATCGTGACAATAATCGTGACAAGAAGTGTGATAACCGTGGCAATAATCGTGGCAACAATAGTGACAATAATTGTGATAATCGTGTCTATAATCGTGACAACAATAACACCAAAAATAACACTGACAATAATTGCGACAACAATCGTGACAATCACAGTGGCCATTGTGATAATCGTGACAATAATCGTGACAAGAAGTGTGATAACCGTGGCAATAATCGTGGCAACAATAATGACAATAATTGTGATAATCGTGACTATAATCGTGACAATAATAACACCAAAAATATAGTGACAATAATTGCGACAACAATCGTGACAATCATAGTGGCCATTGTGATAATCGTGGCAATAATCATGGCAACAATAGTGACAATAATTGTGATAATCGTGTCTATAATCATGACAACAATAACACCAAAAATAACACTGACAATAATTGCGACAACAATTGTGACAATCATAGTGGCCATTGTGATAATCGTGACAATAATCGTGACAAGAAGTGTGATAACCGTGGCAATAATCGTGGCAACAATAGTGACAATAATTGTGATAATCGTGACTATAATCGTGACAATAATAACACCAAAAATATAGTGACAATAATTGCGACAACAATCGTGACAATCATAGCGGCCACTGTGATAATCGTGACAATAATCGTGACAATAATCTTGGCGATAATGTTTATCCCAATTGTGTTTTGTGTGTTTTTCCGGTGCCAACGTGTTTCTCGCAACGGCGCAAACCTTCCCGTTTGCATCTCCTCCGTTGCTGGATCTCGTCCTTCCACTTGGAGGTATATCGAGAGACACGTTGTGTTGTTTACGGACTCTGTAAACAGCCTCGGAAAAGGCGGACGGACGGACGGACGGACGGACAGACGGACGTGGTCCGGGACAGCTGGGGATGCCGCTCTTCCTTCCCAGAGGTTACAGATGTGCGAGAAGAAGGGCTGTTATTTTTTAGGACATCCTTTAAACAAGAGTAATTGGTTTATTCCTGGGGTAAGCTGTGTAAATACCGGGGGATCTGGGGGGAGTCGGTGGGGAGGCGGCTTCCTGTTCCAAGGCAAATAGCGGGCGGACGGACGGACGGACGGGCAGGAGCTTGGCCTCTCGCCATTGGACGCGCACCAGCGCTCCTTCTGTGACCGCTTTGTGCTCGCCTTGAACCCTGCAAATCCCTCGGGCTGGGAAGGCTAGACTACAACTCCCAAGAGCGGTAGAACCGAAGGGTAGATAGAGAAACGCTTATTAAGAAGTCTAGAAACGCTCTCCAAGGTGCTCAACACCCAGAAATACGTCTCAAGTTCAGACCGGAATTCGGTGCGGATTCGGATTTATTCCGATATAGCAGCTAATGTCGGTCGGGTGGCCGGGAAAAGAGTTCTACGGATACTGCGCATCTCAGAAATTTCTAGGAATGAGAGTTCCCACCCCCCAGTTTATATTTAATCCACTTCTCAAGTTCAGACCGGAACTCGGTGCGGATTCGGATTTATTCCGATATAGCAGCTAATGTTGGGCGGGTGGGCGGGAAAAGAGTTCTACGGATACTGCGCATCTCAGAAATTTCTAGGAATGAGAGTTCCCACCCCCCAGTTTATATTTAATCCACTTCTCAAGTTCAGACCGGAACTCGGTGCGGATTCGGATTTATTCCGATATAGCAGCTAATGTCGGTCGGGTGGCCGGGAAAAGAGTTCTACGGATACTGTGCATCTCAGAAATTTCTAGGAATGAGAGTTCCCACCCCCCAGTTTATATTTAATCCACTTCTCAAGTTCAGACCGGAATTCGGTGCGGATTCGGATTTATTCCGATATAGCAGCTAATGTCGGTCGGGTGGGCGGGAAAAGAGTTCTACGGATACTGCGCATCTCAGAAATTTCTAGGAATGAGAGTTCCCACCCCCCAGTTTATATTTAATCCACTTCTCAAGTTCAGACCGGAACTCGGTGCGGATTCGGATTTATCCCGATATAGCAGCTAATGTTGGTCGGGCGGGCGGAAAAAGAGTTTTGTGGATACGGCGCATCTCAGAAATTTCTAGGAATGAGAGTTCCCACCCCCCAGTTTATATTTAATCCACTTCTCAAGTTCAGACCGGAACTCGGTGCGGATTCGGATTTATCCCGATATAGCAGCTAATGTCGGTCGGTTAGGCGGGAAAAGAGTTTTGCAGATACGGCGCATCTCAGAATTTTTTAGGAATTCCTGCCCCCCAGTTTATATTTAATCCACTTCTCCCCCAAGTTTCGGAATCCGAAATCTCGAATTAACGGACTTTGCTGACCAGGCAGTGGCCTGGAACCGCCGGAGATGATTAACCGGGAGGCGGTGAAGGAATCGGTGACGGATCTTCCGATCACAGGCTGTCCCTGAGTTGCAAACATTTGACTTACGAACGACTCGTACAGGCATAAAATCCTGATATACTAAGGTCTTAGAATCAGAGCATCATAGAATGATAATATCGTGGAATCGCGATGTTGTGGGATCACAACATTGTAGAATGGCGACATCGTAGAATGGTGACATTGCAGAATCAAAACATCACAGCATATAATCACGACTTCGCAGAATTGCGGCGCTGCAGGATTGCAACATCGTGGAATCAAAATATTGTAAAATGGCGGCATCGTAGAATAGTGAGATCGTAGAATGGTGACATTGTAGAATCACGACATCATATAATGGCGACATTGTAGAATCACGACATTGTTGAATTGTAAAATCGTAGAATCGCGTCATCATAGAATAAAAATATCATAGAATGGCAACATTGTAGAATCAAAACATCATAGAAGCACAACATTGTACAATCACGACGTACAATCACGACATCGTAAGTTTGTGACATCGTAGAATCGAAAAATTGGAGAATGGCGGCATCGTACAATAGTGAGATTGTAGAATGGCGACATTGTAGAGTCTCAACATCGTAGAATGGCGACTTTGTAGAATTACAAAATTGTAGAATGGTGACTTCGTAGAATTATGAAATTGTATAATCGCGACATCGTACAATCCAAACACCGCAGAATCGAAATATCGTAGAATGGCGACACCGTAGAATCACAGAATTGTGACATTGTTGAATCGAGATGTTGTAGAGTCAGAGCATAGTAGAATCATGACATCGTAGAATCACAATGTTGCAGAATCGCAACATTGTAGAATCACAATGTCACAGAATCGTGACATTGTAGAATCTCGATATCGCAGAGTCGAAATATCGTAGAATCTCAACATCACAGAATTGCAATATCGCAGAATCGTGACATTGTAGAATCTCGATATTGCAGAGTCGAAATATCGTAGAATCTCAACATCACAGAATTGCAATATCGTAGAATCGTGACATTGTAGAATCTCGATATCGCAGAGTCGGAATATCGTAGAATCTCAACATCACAGAATTGCAATATTGCAGAATCGTGACATTGTAGAATCTCGATATCGCAGAGTCGGAATATCGTAGAATCTCGACATCACTGAATTTCAACATCACAGAATTGCGACATCGCAGAATTGCAACATCACCGAATCATAACAATCATTACATAACGTAACGCATTCAAAACTCGGCCAGATCGTTCAAAACTCAGGAGAGATTCCTGAAGAGAAAGCGATGGAAAACAACCGTTATTGAAAGGGTTGGCGGAGAGTTGTTCTGTTCTTTCTCGGTACGAGGAAGTAAAGGCCGTAAAAAATAATTAACGCAACGCACTCCGTTAATGATTAAATGCTTAGCGCCCGATTCGGTTATGCCTATCTCGAAACAAGACATTTTGTAGCGTTATGTGTCTGCTCTCATGGCGATGTTTCGACATTTCGTGAATATATGTTACAGTCACAAAAGCGATCTATCGGGCGGTCGTCATGCTCTCTATCTGACTCTATGACAACAGCGGGATTTTGCGAAGGATCTCCGCGAACAAATGTCAACTGCGACACAGGAACTCGGACTTCCCCGGCCGACCCGAAAGGCTATTTTGGGGTCTCTTTGGAAAATGTGACACAGGCGCGTCTCCCTTTTGTGTCCCCTCGCCAAACACTAATTAAGGCATGTAATGAAGACCGGGGTCCGTCCGCTAATAAAGAGTCATTATGGAGCGGGATTAGGCGGCTTATGGGAAACAGGTGGCCCGTCTGAGTCCGGCATGAGCTCACGCTTTGCCCACCGACTAATCCACGGGGGGACCCGGACCGGGCACCGCCTCCCAGGGCCCCCAGCTGTGCCCGGCCTTTGATGCCGGACTTTGGGGGGACCCACACGCACCCCAACTAACACATACGTGTGGTCGTGTTGTCGAAGGCTTTCACGGCCAGAATCACTGCGTTGCTGTCAGTTTTTCGGGCTGTGTGATTATGAATATTTTTGCGAAAATTTCTGCACACATTTTTGTGAGTATTTTTACATGAATATTTTTCCTCAATATTTTCACAAATATTTCTGCACACATTTTTGTGAGTATTTTTACGTGAATATTTTCCTTCAATATTTTCGCAAATATTTCTGCACACATTTTTGTGAGTATTTTCACGTGAATATTTTTCCTCAATATTTTCGCAAATATTTCTGCACACATTTTTCTGAACATTTTCCTGTGAATATTTCTGCACACATTTTCTGAATATTTTCCTGTGAATATTTCTGCACACATTTTTCTGAACATTTTTCCTGTGAATATTTCTGCACACATTTTTGTGAGTATTTTTATGTGAATATTTTTCCTCAATATTTTCCTCAATATTTTCGCAAATATTTCTGGACACATTTTCCTGAACATTTTCCTGTGAATATTTCTGCACACATTTTTGTGAGTATTTTTACGTGAATATTTTTCCTCAATATTTTTGCAAATATTTCTGCACACATTTTTCTGAACATTTTCCTGTGAATATTTCTGCACACATTTTTGTGAGTATTTTTACATGAATATTTTTCCTCAATATTTTCCTCAATATTTTTGCAAATATTTCTGCACACATTTTTCTGTACATTTTCCTGTGAATATTTCTGCACACATTTTTGTGAGTATTTTTACGTGAATTTTTTTCATCAATATTTTCACAAATATCTGCACACATTTTTTCTAAACATTTTCCTGTAAATATTTCTGCACACATTTTTTCTGAATATTTTTGACAAATATATTTTGCGAAAATCTTTGTTAATATTTTTCCTGAATATTGTCCTCTTAATATTTTCACAAATATTTCTGCACACATTTTTCGGGAAAATAATCAGAAAAAGGTGTGCAGAAATATTCACAGGGAAATGGTCAGAAAAATGTGTGCAGAAATATTTGCAAAAATCTTAAGAGGAAAATATTCAGAAAAGATATTCACAAAAATATTCACAAAATATATTTGTAAAAATATTCACAAAAATGTGTGCAGAAAAATGCAAAAATATTAAGAGGGCAATATTCAGGAAAAATATGAACAAAAATATTCTCAAAATATATTTGTCAAAAATATTCATGAAAAATGTGTGCAGAAATATTCACAAAAATATTCACAGGATAATATTGGCGTTGAACTGCATTAACTCGGCAGTGCGGATGCCCTTGCAAGCAAGACTCAGGAGAAGAGCGTTTGGCTCTTTTCATGGGTCCGGCAGCTGCTCCCTTTGCTTCTCTTGGCAAGGAGATCAAGGCGGTCCGTGGGAGGAAGAAAACAATTATTTGGAGAAGCCGAGAAGTGGGAGAATCAAGGCTGAAAAGGGGGGAAAGCAAAGCAGATGTCCAGGAATGAGAGAGAAGAAGCAAGATAAAGAGGAAGCAAATATAAGCTATTGCGAGAGAGCGAAAAAAAGTTCATCGCAGATTATTTCGGAGATTTTGTATCAATTCTGCCAACATCTATTTATGTTTGGAGATTGGAAAGACATTAAAAAACACGAGCGGATTCTGGGAATTTCGATCCACAGAAACGCCGCTTCCAAGCTGTCGTAAAATAGTAATAATAACCTGTTCGAGTAGCGTTTTGAGTGCCAAAAACATGCGCCTCCGACTCCTTATTTTCATCATCTCATCATCCTCGTCATTCTGGAAGCCACCTAGATGAAGATCGTCTGCATGCAGATTTAATTGTCTGCTGAGTAATAAATATAAAACAAGGCCTTTAATTAAGCGTCTGCCCTATTTGACTGAACGCCGAGAGCCCCATCGGCCATCCACCCCCATGTCGTGCAGACTTCAAAGGCACGAAATCTACCATCAGATGTTTACAAGCATCTCCTGGCCAAGAAAAAGGGATGAGTCAGATGAAGGTCTACCTCGGGATGAGATCTCTGGCGGGAGTTCCTAAGGGAGCGTTGCGAAATAGGGCCTCCAAGGAGAAGGAGAACGCTATTATTATTACTATTATTACATGTATGCTGTCTAATCCTGTGGTGGTATCTAATGTCTCCAACTCAATGAGAAGAAGACCATGGTTGGTGAGATCTAACGCTGTCCATCCAAGTGAGAAGCAGACCATGGTTGGTTGTATCTAAAGCTGCCCAACTTAATGAGAAGGAGACCATGGTTAGTAGTATCTAATTTGTCCAACCCAATGAAAGGAGACCATGGTTGGTGGTATCTAATGTGTACAAGTGAGAAGAAGACCATGGTTGGTCTCATGTGTCCAACCCAATGAGAAGGAGATCATGGTTAGTGGTATCTAAATCTGCCCAACCCAATGAGAAGGAGACCATGGTTGGTGGTATCTAATGTGTACAAGTGAGAAGAAGACCATGGTTGGTCTCATGTGTCCAACCCAATGAGAAGGAGATCATGGTTAGTGGTATCTAAATCTGCCCAACCCAATGAGAAGGAGACCATGGTTGGTGGTATCTAATGTGTACAAGTGAGAAGAAGACCATGGTTGGTCTCATGTGTCCAACCCAATGAGAAGGAGATCATGGTTAGTGGTATCTAAATCTGCCCAACCCAATGAGAAGGAGACCATGGTTGGCGGTATCTAATGTGTCCAAACCAAGGAGAAGAGGACTATTATTATTATTATTATTATTATTATTATTATTATTATCCCACTTTTTCCTCCCACAAGGAGATTCAACTATGGTTGGTGTCATCTAACACTGTCCAACCCAATGAGGAGACCACTATTCTTATTATTATGTTTATTTATATTCCACAAGTAGACTCAACCATGGCTGGTGGTATCTAATGAGTCCAACCCAGTGAGAAGAAGACCATGGTTGGTGGTATCCAATACTATCCAAATTAATGAGAAGGAGATCATACTGGTAGTTGGTGAGATCTTACAGTGTCCAATTCAACGAGAAGGAGACGATGGTTGGTGGTATCTAACGCTGTCCAACCTAGCTAGAAGGAAACCATGGTTAGTGGCTTTTAATGCTGTCCAACTCAATGGGAAGAAGACCATGGTTGGTGAGATGCATTGTGTCCAACCAAGTGAGAAGGAGACCATGGTTGGTGGTATCTAAAGCTGCCCAACTCAATGAGAAGGAGACCATGGTTGGTGGTATCTAACGCTGTCCAACATTTAAAAAATATATTTATAAAAACTTTTAAAAATTCCTAAAAGTCAGTAGATGACCAAAATGTTCTGAAACATGGCAGCTTTAAGGTCATAAGTGTAGCCTACAAGTGTGCCAAGTTTCATCCTGGTAGACATAAAAACGACGGAGAAACGAGCCTCGAAATTTTCCCCGCCGCCACGAATGGAACGAATCTTAACGAAACCATTACGAAGCGATTCGGATTACGAGACGGAACGGAACCCCTTCCGAATCACCCGAATCTCCGAAACGAATTACTGATCGGATTTCCTTTGCTTCTGGCCGTAGAATCACCCAGGAGGACCTACAAAGGCCTAGGAAGCTCTAGGTGTCTTCTTCTTCTCCTCGTTCGTTGCCGGATCTGGAACATGCCGATCTCGTCTCTGCGAGACCCTGAACCAGACCCTTTCGCCTCTGGATTTATGGGGGAGCCAAGCGCATCCTGTTATGGTTGTGGCTGCCAGAGAGAAGAGGAGACGAGAGGAGCAAGAAGAGAGGAACGGCTCCCTCCCACACAGAACCCCGCCTTGCCCCCCTCCCCGGCTCTGAAACCGGCCTGTGGAGTCTGGCACGGATTCCGTCCCGCTCTGTTGTCACAGGAAACGCGGATCAAAGCCCTGCGTGTTCTCCTCCAATCCTGCCCGCCCGCCTGTTATCTCTCTCCGCCGACTCCTTTCTTGTCAAACATCCTCCGCAAAGTTTGCAGAGCCAGAGACACCTGTGGAACAACTTGCAGCCGGCGGGCTCGACTCTGGTGGTTGCATTTATATCCATCCACGTCGGACCACTAGGTTCTCTAACATTATTCCACGGTCAACGTTTTGAGCGAGGACCTACCAATTCCACTTCTCTAGGCATTCGTAGATATCCTGAAGCAGAATTGTGTGGTCGCCTTCCAGAAGATGTTGGCCGTTGGGTTGGACTTCAAGGAGAGGACCTCCCAATTCCTCCCAATTCCTTGGGTTCTCTTCCAACTTGAAACCAATCAATCTCTATCTATCTATCTATCTATCTATCTATCTATCTATCTATCTATCTATCTATCTCTTATAGGATGGACTGGATGGCCCTTGGGACCTCTTCCAATCTACATTCCTACCTACCTATCTCTCAAAGGTTGGACTGGATGGCTCTTGAGGTCTCTTCCAACTAGGTATCTACCTACATACCTACCTATTGCTTATAGGATGGACTGGATGGCCCTTAAGGTCTCTTCCAACTCTTGGAATCTATCTATCTATCCATCCATCCATCCATCCATCCATCCATCCATCCATCCATCCATCTATCTATCTAGGGTTGGACTGGATGGTCCTTAGGGTCTCTTCCAACTCTTGGAACCTATCTATCTATCTATCTATCTATCTATCTATCTATCTATCTATCTATCTATCTATCTATCTATCCATCCATCCATCCATCTATCTATCTCTCAAGGGTTGTTTTGATGGTCCTTAGGGTCTCTTCCAACTCTTGGAACCTATCTATCCATCCATCCATCCATCCATCCATCCATCTCTTAATGGTTGGACTGGATGGTCCTTAGGGTCTCTCCCAACTCTAGGAATCTATCTATCTATCTATCTATCTATCTATCTATCTATCTATCTATCTATCTATCATCTATCTATCTCTCAAAGATTGGACTTGATGGTCCTTAGGGTCTCTTCCAACTCTTGGAACCTATCTATCTATCTATCTATCCATCCATCCATCCATCCATCCATCCATCCATCCATCCATCTATCTCTTAATGGTTGGACTGGATGGTCCTTAGGGTCTCTCCCAACTCTAGGAATCTATCTATCTATCTATCTATCTATCTATCTATCTATCTATCATCTATCTATCTCTCAAAGATTGGACTTGATGGTCCTTAGGGTCTCTTCCAACTCTTGGAACCTATCTATCTATCTATCTATCCATCCATCCATCCATCCATCCATCCATCCATCCATCCATCTATCTCTTAATGGTTGGACTGGATGGTCCTTAGGGTCTCTCCCAACTCTAGGAATCTATCTATCTATCTATCTATCTATCTATCTATCTATCTATCTATCTATCTATCTATCATCTATCTATCTCTCAAAGATTGGACTTGATGGTCCTTAGGGTTTCTTCCAACTCTTGGAACCTATCTATCTATCTATCCATCCATCTATCTATCTATCTATCTATCTATCTATCTATCTATCTATCTATATCTATCTATCTCTCAAGGGTTGGGCTTGATGGTCCTACAGGTCTCTTCCAACTCTTGGAATCTATCCATCTATCTCTCTCTCAAGGGTTGGACTGGATGGCCCTTGGGGTCCCTTCCAACTCGATGTTTCCGTGATTCCGTGCTGATTCCTGACGGGCCGGTCCCTGCCGGTCTCCCCCTGGGCCGTGGGGCAGGCCCATCTGTTCCTTGCTGGGCGAGAGGATCCGTGTCAGGCCATGTCTTCTCTTTCCTCGGCTCGGTTCAAAAGGTGATGCTGCCTCCAACCCGGCCGGTATCTGGTTCACGGTATGTGGGTGTGGTGGTGGCCTCCCTTCTGCCTCGGACATCATCTTGTGTTTCGTGACCCGCCCCTCGCCTCAAATACTTCGGAAGCCCGGAGCCGGACACAATTTCTGTCCCTGGGTTATCAGTGTCAAATTATTACTATTATTATTATTATTATTATTATTATTATTATTATTATTATTGTATATATTTATTTGTATTATATTATCATATATTAATATATTATTATACTATATATTACTGGTATTATTACATCATTATTATTATATTAATATTATATTATTATTCTATATATTATTATATCATTATTGCATTATATTATTATATGATAATATTATATCATTATCATATTAGTATTATATTACTATATTATTATTATTATATATTACTATATGATTATTATTATTATACTAAATATTTATTTGTATTATATTATCATATATTAATATATTATTATACTATATATTACTGGTATTATTACATCATTATTATTATATTAATATTATATTATTATTCTATATATTATTATATCATTATTGCATTATATTATTATATGATAATATTATTATATCATTATCATATTAGTATTATATTACTATATTAGTATTATTATATATTACTATATGATTATTATTATTATACTAAATATTTATTTGTATTATATTATCATATATTAATATATTATTATACTATATATTACTGGTATTATTACATCATTATTATTATATTAATATTATATTATTATTCTATATATTATTATATCATTATTGCATTATATTATTATATGATAATATTATATCATTATCATATTAGTATTATATTACTATATTATTATTATTATATATTACTATATGATTATTATTATTATACTAAATATTTATTTGTATTATATTATCATATATTAATATATTATTATACTATATATTACTGGTATTATTACATCATTATTATTATATTAGTATTATATTATTATTGTATATATATTATAATATCATTATTATATGATAATATTATTATATAATTATCATATTAGTATTATTTTACTATATTATTATTATTATTATTATTATTATTATTATTATTATGTATTACTATATGATTATGCCTGATGCAGACGCAGCCTATGAGTCTTTGGAGACTTCCATCCTTCCATCCTTCCTTTCTTCGTTCCTCCGTTCCTTTGCTCCGACTTGTTCAGGTGAAGGCGGGCGCGCATTGCTGCAGGTGAGGAACATTCCTGGCCTCAAATATTTGTGCAACGCCACCACCACCACCACCACCACCGCCGTCGCTATGGGGGAGGGAAGACGGGCCTCCGAATCGTGCCGAGGGAGGAGAAGAAGGAATGCCATTGTGAGGAAAGAAAGAAATACGAGTAAGCGCTGAAGGACCCAGAGGTCATCACCAGATCCATGTTGCCCTCTCATGCACCTCGGGAAACAACATTGTAGGGTCGGTGTATGCGTATGGACGTAGAGGCCTATCTCCATGGATCCATCTCCATCTCCATGGACCCATCTCCATCTCCATGGGCCCATCTCCATCTCCATCTCCATGGATCCACCACCATCTCCATCTCCATGGACCCACCTCCATCTCCATGGATCCTTCTCCATCTCCATCTCCATGGATCCACCTCCATCTCCATCTCCATGGACCCATCTCCATCTCCATGGGCCCATCTCCATCTCCATGGATCCACCACCATCTCCATCTCCATGGACCCACCTCCATCTCCATCTCCATGGATCCTTCTCCATCTCCATCTCCATGGATCCACCTCCATCTCCATCTCCATGGACCCATCTCCATCTCCATGGGCCCATCTCCATCTCCATGGATCCACCACCATCTCCATCTCCATGGACCCACCTCCATCTCCATCTCCATGGATCCTTCTCCATCTCCATCTCCATGGATCCATCTCCATGGATCCATCTCCATCTCCATGGATCCATCTCCATCTCCATCTCCACCTCCATGGATCCACCTCCATCTCCATCTCCATGGACCTATCTCCATCTCCATCTCCATCTCCATCTCCATCTCCATCTCCATGGATCTACTTCCATCTCCATCTCCATCTCCATGGACCCATCTCTATCTCCATCTCCATCTCCATCTCCATGGATCCACCTCCATCTCCATGGACCCATCTCCACCTCCATCTCCATGGACCTATCTCCATCTCCATCTCCATCTCCATGGATCCACTTCCATCTCCATCTCCATCTCCATGGACCCATCTCTATCTCCATCTCCATCTCCATCTCCATGGATCCACCTCCATCTCCATGGACCCATCTCCACCTCCATCTCCATGGACCTATCTCCATCTCCATCTCCATCTCCATGGATCCACTTCCATCTCCATCTCCATCTCCATGGACCCATCTCTATCTCCATCTCCATCTCCATCTCCATGGATCCACCTCCATCTCCATGGACCCATCTCCATCTCCATCTCCATGGATCCACCTCCATCTCCATGGACCCATCTCCATCTCCATCTCCATGGATCCACCTCCATGTTCCCATACCTTTGGAGGGACCCATCCAAGTCAAGGAAGGGCATCCAAATGCAACTGGTAGTAAAGTTGCCTTTTTCGATCAACAGATCCCATCATCCATGGCATGGAACTCCTCAGAGTACCCCTACCCCAAATACAACAATTTTTTGCCACCTATCTATCTCTGTTTCGATCTACCTCATCTATCTGTATATCTATCTATCTATCCATCCATCTATCTATCTATCTAGAGACCACTTGAACATGGACCACTTCACCATGGACCACTTTGACCAGAGACCACTTGAACATGGACCACTTTGACGAGGGACTACTTGATCATGGACCAGTTTGACCAGGAACCACTTCCAGGGACCATTTGACCATGGACCACTTTGACCAGGGACCACTTGACTAGGGACCACTTCACCAGGAATGACTTGAACATGGACCACTTGACCAGGCACTATTTGACTAGGAACCACTTGAACATGGACCTCTTTGACCAGGGACCTCTTGAACATGGACTACTTTGACCAGGAACCTCTTTGACCTGGGACCACCTGGTGCAGGTGTGTCCTGAGCCTTCCCCGCCCGGGATCTGACCACGACTAGGCCATGCTTAGGCCGCCTTGGGCCCTTCTTCTTTCTCCTTTCCTCCTCCTCCTCCTCCCAGGAGCGACTTAAGTCCGACCGGAATGCCGTGGTGGTGGCGCATGGGAACATAGCTCCCATTCACGGGCGCGTAACCTGAGAGCCGTCCCTGGAGCCAGCCGGGATTAGCAGAGCCCTGCGCTTCACCTGCCTCGCTCTGCGCTGCGGAAGGAGACCCCGGTGCCCTCCTCGCGGCTGGAAAGTGAGGCGCCAGGAGCCGCCGGCTACCACGCTGTTGCGCACCCCATGCGCACACCTGTAGGCTCACTTACGAGTAGGTTCAAGCTGACGGGTACGACACTATTGAACACACCTGTAGGCTTATTCTTCTTATTATTATTTTTAAGTGGCTGACTATTGCGCAGCAGATGCACAGACTTGTAGGCTCATTATTATTATTATTATTAAGCCACTAACTACAACAGTATTGCACATCTCATGCACGCACCTGTAGGCTCACTTACGAGTAGGTTCAAGCTGACGGGTACGACACTATTGAACACACCAGTAGGCTTATTCGTATGATTATTATTATTTTTAAGTGGCTGACTATTGCGCAGCAGATGCACAGACTTGTAGGCTCATTATTATTATTATTATTATTATTAAGCCACTAACTACAACAGTATTGCACATCTCATGCACGCACCTGTAGCCTCACTTACGAGTAGGTTCAAGCTGACGGGTACGACACTATTGAACACACCTGTAGGCTTCTTCTTCTTCTTATTATTTTTAAGTGGCTGACTATTGCGCAGCAGATGCACAGACTTGTAGGCTCATTATTATTATTATTATTATTATTAAGCCACTAACTACAACAGTATTGCACATCTCATGCACGCACCTGTAGGCTCACTTACGAGTAGGTTCAAGCTGACGGGTACGACACTATTGAACACACCAGTAGGCTTATTCTTCTTATTATTATTTTTAAGTGGCTGACTATTGCGCAGCAGATGCACAGACTTGTAGGCTCATTATTATTATTATTATTATTATTATTATTATTATTATTAAGCCACTAACTACAACAGTATTGCACATCTCATGCACGCACCTGTAGCCTCACTTACGAGTAGGTTCAAGCTGACGGGTACGACACTATTGAACACACCTGTAGGCTTCTTCTTCTTCTTATTATTTTTAAGTGGCTGACTATTGCGCAGCAGATGCACAGACTTGTAGGCTCATTATTATTATTATTATTATTATTAAGCCACTAACTACAACAGTATTGCACATCTCATGCACGCACCTGTAGGCTCACTTACGAGTAGGTTCAAGCTGACGGGTACGACACTATTGAACACACCAGTAGGCTTATTCGTATGATTATTATTTTTAAGTGGCTGACTATTGCGCAGCAGATGCACAGACTTGTAGGCTCATTATTATTATTATTATTATTATTATTATTATTATTATTATTATTATTAAGCCACTAACTACAACAGTATTGCACATCTCATGCACGCACCTGTAGCCTCACTTACGAGTAGGTTCAAGCTGACGGGTACGACACTATTGAACACACCAGTAGGCTTATTCTTCTTATTATTATTTTTAAGTGGCTGACTATTGCGCAGCACATGCACAGACTTGTAGGCTCATTATTATTATTATTATTATTATTATTATTATTATTAAGCCACTAACTACAACAGTATTGCACATCTCATGCACGCACCTGTAGCCTCACTTACGAGTAGGTTCAAGCTGACGGATACGACACTATTGAACACACCTGTAGGCTTATTCTTCTTCTTCTTATTTTTAAGTGGCTGACTATTGCGCAGCACATGCACAGACTTGTAGGCTCATTATTATTATTATTATTATTATTATTATTATTATTAAGCCACTAACTACAACAGTATTGCACATCTCATGCACGCACCTCTAGGCTCACTTACGAGTAGGTTCAAGCTGACGGGTACGACACTATTGAACACACCTGTAGGCTTATTCTTCTTCTTCTTATTTTTAAGTGGCTGACTATTGCGCAGCACATGCACAGACTTGTAGGCTCATTATTATTATTATTATTATTATTAAGCCACTAACTACAACAGTATTGCACATCTCATGCACGCACCTGTAGCCTCACTTACGAGTAGGTTCAAGCTGACAGGTACGACACTATTGAACACACCTGTAGGCTTATTCTTCTTCTTATTATTTTTAAGTGGCTGACTATTGCGCAGCAGATGCACAGACTTGTAGGCTCATTATTATTATTATTATTATTATTAAGCCACTAACTACAACAGTATTGCACATCTCATGCACGCACCTCTAGGCTCACTTACGAGTAGGTTCAAGCTGACGGGTACGACACTATTGAACACACCTGTAGGCTTATTCTTCTTCTTCTTATTTTTAAGTGGCTGACTATTGCGCAGCACATGCACAGACTTGTAGGCTCATTATTATTATTATTATTATTATTAAGCCACTAACTACAACAGTATTGCACATCTCATGCACGCACCTGTAGCCTCACTTACGAGTAGGTTCAAGCTGACGGGTACGACACTATTGAACACACCTGTAGGCTTATTCTTCTTCTTATTATTTTTAAGTGGCTGACTATTGCGCAGCAGATGCACAGACTTGTAGGCTCATTATTATTATTATTATTATTATTATTAAGCCACTAACTACAACAGTATTGCACATCTCATGCACGCACCTCTAGGCTCACTTACGAGTAGGTTCAAGCTGACGGGTACGACACTATTGAACACACCAGTAGGCTTATTCGTATGATTATTATTATTTTTAAGTGGCTGACTATTGCGCAGCACATGCACAGACTTGTAGACTCATTATTATTATTATTATTATTATTATTAAGCCACTAACTACATCGGTATTGCACACCTCATGCACACACCTGTAGGCTTATTCTTTTGCTTATTATTATTATCATTATTATTATGTTAAAGCTGCCCGGTGTGATACTATTGCGCACCGCATGCATGCACCTGTAGGCTTATTCTTTTGCTATTATTATTATTATTATTATTATTATTATTATTACTACTACTATTATTTTTTAAACATCCGGCTATTGTGCAGGCACATGCACACACTTGTAGGCTCATTATTATTATTATTATTATTATTAATCCGCTAACTACAACAATATTGCACACCTCATGCACACACCTCTAGGCTCACTTATTATTATGTTAAAGCTGCCGGGTGTGACACTATTTCACACCACATTCACCCACTTTTCAGGTCCTTATTATTATCCTTATTATTATTATTATTATTATTATTATTATTATTATTATTATTATTTTAAAGCTGTCGGGTATGACATCATTGCGCTCCACATGTACACACCGGTAGGCTTATTTTTATGCTTATTATTATTTTTAAGCAGCCAGCTATTGTGCGGCACATACACATACTTGTAGGCTTACTATATTATTATTACTAAGCCGCCAACTACAGTGATATTGTGCACCTTATGCACACACATGTAGGTCACTATTATTATAGCAGCCAACTATGATGCTATTGCACACCATGTGAACACACCTGTAGGTTTATACTTGTGATGATGATGATTATTAAGTGGCCAGCTATTGCGCTGCACATACACACACTTGTAGTCTTATTATTATTATTATTATTATTATTATTATTATTATTATTATTATTATTATTATTATTAAGCAACCGTCTATGATGCTATTGCACCCCACATGTGGACACATATAGGCTCACTATTATTATAGCAGCCAACTATGATGCTATTGCACACCATGTGAACACACCTGTAGCTTTATACTTGTGATGATGATGATTATTAAGTGGCCAGCTATTGCGCTGCACATACACACACTTGTAGTCTTATTATTATTATTATTATTATTATTATTATTATTATTATTATTATTATGCAACCGTCTATGATGCTATTGCACCCCACATGTGGACACATATAGGCTCACTATTATTATAGCAGCCAACTATGATGCTATTGCACACCACGTGAACACACCTTTAGGCTTATTATTATTACTAATATTATTATTTTAAAGTGACTGGTTACGATATTATTGTGCACTGCATGCACACACCTGTAGCCTTATTTTTATACTTATTATTATTTTTAAGTGGCCGGCTATTGCGCAGCACATGCACACACTTGTAGGCTTATTATTATTATTATTATTATTATTGTTATTATTATTATTTCTATATTAAATCGGCTGGTTATGATATTATTGTGCACTGCATACACACACCTGTAGGCTTATTCTTACGCTTATTATTATTTTTAAGTGGCTGGCTATTGCGCACCACATGCACACACTTGTAAGCTTATTATTATTATTATTATTATTGTTATTATTATTATTATTATTATTGTTATTTCTATATTAAAGCGGCTGGTTATGATATTATTGTGCACTGCATACACACACCTGTAGGCTTATTCTTACGCTTATTATTATTTTTAAGTGGCTGGCTATTGCGCACCACATGCACACACTTGTAAGCTTATTATTATTATTATTATTATTGTTATTATTATTATTATTATTATGATTATTGTTATTTCTATATTAAAGCGGCTGGTTATGATATTATTGTGCACTGCATACACACACCTGTAGGCTTATTCTTACGCTTATTATTATTTTTAAGTGGCTGGCTATTGCGCCCCACATGCACACACTTGTAAGCTTATTATTATTATTATTATTGTTATTATTATTATTATTATTATTATTATGATTATTGTTATTTCTATATTAAAGCGGCTGGTTATGATATTATTGTGCACTGCATACACACACCTGTAGGCTTATTCTTACGCTTATTATTATTTTTAAGTGGCTGGCTATTGCGCACCACATGCACACACTTGTAAGCTTATTATTATTATTATTATTATTGTTATTATTATTATTATTATTATTATTATTATTATTTATTGCAGCTCAGCTCTTTCCAATGCTGTTTTCTCATTTGGACAGCTGTGCCTCTGTTGCAGGGAAGCCTCTCCAAAGCCGTGCCTCACACACACACATACACACACACATATGTACACAGAGCGCACAACGGGTCAGCGCTTCCAGACGCCGACTGGACCCATGCCAAGGAGAGTCTGTAGCTGTCCTGTGCTCTCTTGTTGATGCTATTTGGGACGCTTGTATATACACACAACACACAACACTCACAAAAACGTTCATGCACAACATACACACAAACAACATCCACATGCAATAAGGATACACAACTTACGAACACTCAGACATGACATGCACACAAGTACGCACACATACAGAAATACACAGCACACACACAACATATAGCACACAACATACACCAATACAGCAGGCATATACAATAAGCACACACACATATAGACAAAACTCATTGGCACACACAACATGCATACACATACATAAATATACACACACAGCATGAACCCACAGAGCATACAAACACTCAGACATGACATACACAAATGCACAAGTACGCACACATACAGAAATACACACACACAACATATAGCACACAACATACACCAATACAGCAGGCATATACAATAAGCACACACACATATAGACAAAACTCACTGGCACACACAACATGCATACACATACATAAATATACACACACAGCATGAACCCACAGAGCATACAAACACTCAGACATGACATACACAAATGCACAAGTACGCACACATACAGAAATACACACACACAACATATAGCACACAACATACACCAATACAGCAGGCATATACAATAAGCACACACACATATAGACAAAACTCATTGGCACACACAACATGCATACACATACATAAATATACACACACAGCATGAACCCACAGAGCATACAAACACTCAGACATGACATACACAAATGCACAAGTACGCACACATACAGAAATACACACACACAACATATAGCACACAACATACACCAATACAGCAGGCATATACAATAAGCACACACACATATAGACAAAACTCACTGGCACACACAACATGCATACACATACATAAATATACACACACAGCATGAACCCACAGAGCATACAAACACTCAGACATGACATACACAAATGCACAAGTACGCACACATACAGAAATACACACACACAACATATAGCACACAACATACACCAACACAGCATGCATATACAATAAGCACACACACACAACATACACACACACATAGACAAACACATTGGCACACACAACATGCACACATATACACAAATATATACTCACAGCATGCACCTACACAGCATACAAACACTCAGACACAACATGCTCACAAGACACACACACATACATAACATGCAGACACAACATACACAAATACAGCATACACACACATACACACAAGATGCACCCACGCAACCTACACATACACACAACAGGCAGACGCACACACAAATCGACACAACATGCAAACACATGCATAAAGTCACATAACATGCAGGCGCATGCACAAACTCGCACAACATGGACATGCACACACGGCCGGTGTGGGCCGGCGGAGCTCGTTCCCTGGGAACCTGGCTCCCGTCCGACTCTCCGTCTGTCAGCGCCGAGGAAAGGAGAAAGAAAGGAAGGCGCCCAAGTATGAACTGAATGCGGAAAGAAAGAGAAAGAAAGAAAGAAGGAACGAAAGAAAGAAAGAAAGAAAGAGGAACCGAGGAAAGTGGAGCCCTGAGTAGAGCTGGCACTCGGTTTGGAGTGGGGTCCCGAGACAGACCGACAGATGGACGGAGGGTCTCCTTTGAACCCTGGAGACCCCTGGGGGTCCCTGTCCCATAGGGACCCCACCACGGGCACCCCAGTGCCACACACTGACCCAAAATAACGGTGGGAATCGCAGCCTGGCAGCAGGTGGCGAGACCGAGGAAAGAGCCGAGTGCTGCAACCGCGAGGCGAATGTCCATGCACAGCATCACCACCATCATCAGACATATGGATGGAGGGTCACCACGGGCCCCAGGAGACCCCTGTCCCATAGAGAAGGGTCCACATTGACCCCACCACAGGCCCCCCTGTGCTACATACTGATCCAAAATAGCGGTGGGAATCGCAGCCTGGCAGCAGGTGGCGAGACTGAGGAAAGAGCCGAGCGCTGCAAAGGCGAGGTGAACGTCCATGAACATCACCACCACCACCACCACCATCTTCCATGGCTTTCATGGCTGGGATCACTGGGTTGCTGGGAGTCTTTCGGACTGTGTGCCCACGTCCCAGAAGCTGGGATAGAAATAAACATAACAACAACAACAACAACAAATCTAGGCCTTTGGGAAGAGCCCGGGATTCAGAGACCTCACCAGCAAGTGGACTGTGATGTGGTGCACACGTTGGTGAGAAGGTCTCCTTGGGTCAAAAGGAGGTCCTGTCCATGGAGGGGACCCCGGAGATCATCTAGTCCAACCCAGAAGAGGTAGATAGGTAGAAAGATGGGTTCCTAGAGTTGGAAGAAACCCCAAGGGCCACCCAGCCCAACCTTTAAGAGATACATAGTTTGAGGAGACCCCAAGGACCATCCAGTCCAATGTCTAAGAGATAGATACTTGGAGACCCCAAGGAACATCTAGTCTAAAGTCTAAGAGATATAGTTGGAGACCCCAAGGACCATCCAGTCCAACCTTTACGAGATACATAGTTGGAGGAGACCCCAAGGACCATCCAGTCCAATGTCTAAGAGATATAATTGGAGACCCCAAGGAACATCTAGTCCAACCTTTAAGAGATAGATAGTTGGAGGTGACCCCAAGGACCATCCAGTCCAATGTCTAAGAGATATAGTTGGAGACCCCAAGGAACATCTAGTCCAACTTTTAAAAAATACATAGTTAGAGGAGACCCCAAGGACCATCCTGTCCAATGTCTAAGAGATATAGTTGGAGACCCCAAGGAACATCTAGTCCAATGTCTAAGAGATATAATTGGAGACCCCAAGGAACATCTAGTCCAACCTTTAAGAGGTAGATACTTGGAGGAGACCCCAAGGACCATCCAGTCCAATGTCTAAGAGATATAGTTGGAGACACCAAGGAACATCTAGTCCAACCTTTAAGAGATAGATACTTGGAGGAGACCCCAAGGACCATCCAGTCCAATGTCTAAGAGATATAGTTGGAGACACCAAGGAACATCTAGGCCAACCTTTAAGAGATAGATAGTTGGAGGTGACCCCAAGGACCATCCAGTCCAATGTCTAAGAGATATAGTTGGAGACCCCAAGGAACATCTAGTCCAACTTTTAAAAAATACATAGTTAGAGGAGACCCCAAGGACCATCCTGTCCAATGTCTAAGAGATATAGTTGGAGACCCCAAGGAACATCTAGTCCAATGTCTAAGAGATATAGTTGGAGACACCAAGGAACATCTAGTCCAACCTTTAAGAGATAGATACTTGGAGGAGACCCCAAGGACCATCCAGTCCAATGTCTAAGAGATATAATTGGAGACCCCAAGAGCCATGTAGTCCAACCTTTAAGAGATACATAGTTGGAGGAGACCCCAAGGACCATCCAGTCCAATGTCTAAGAGATATAATTGGAGACCCCAAGGAACATCTAGTCCAACCTTTAAGAGATAGATACTTGGAGGAGACCCCAAGGACCATCCAGTCCAATGTCTAAGAGATAGATACTTGGAGACCCCAAGGACCATCCAGTCCAACCTTTAAGAGATAGAGAGATAGATCAATATATAGCAAGATAGATAGATAGATAGGTAAGTAGATAGACATATATGGGACTAATAAGTTGTCCTTTTCCTTGGACAATAGGCCGAGCTGCAGAGAAAGTCGTTAGAAAGGCCTAGAGCGACGCAAAAATTGGGCGCAGCCGTTGGAATCCCTGGAATGTTATGCTTTGCTAGTTTGGACACGTTGCCCATCATCGCATTCGGCCTGGTTCCAACTCTGTAAACTCGGGAAAAAGTTTGGAAAAAAAGTTAATTTGGGGCATATATATATATTAGGCATGTCCGATCGATGAAAAAATTGTTTCAATTCTCGTTTCTAAAGTAGGGGGCGCTGGCGCTTCGATATAGAAAGTATTTCCGATTTTTTCACCCAAAAATTTCGGATATTTCCAAAAATTCGTAATGATTCTAAATGTTTCTAAAATGGCGGACGCGCATGCGCAATCGCTACACACCGGGCTCGTATGGCAATTTCCCATGTGGACGCAGAGGACGTTAGCCCCCACCTTTGCGTCCATCGTGGAAGCTTCTGATTGGCCGGGAGCGGCAGTCATGTTAGGCTGCGCTAAGCTCCCATTCAAGGTAGGTTGCAGAAACAAAAAAAAAAAAATTAAAAATTCTCTTTAAATAATATATTTAAAAAATTTTGGGGGGGGGGGGAATTAACGAAACATTAAGAGACAATTAGAGAATGGGCCAACAATGGTTCGAATTACATTGCTGGTTGCGCTGTGAGACAATGTCTCGGAATGCGTATCAAAAAGCGAGAACAATCCGAAATAATTCCGATATACGATTCAAAACGATTTTTTGGACATGTCTAATATATATATATATATATAGAGCAGTCATCCCATGGATTTTGTAGGATTGTCGGAAATGGCCAGTTCTAGACTCCACTGGCCATTTCCCGCTCCAAATCTCGCAATCCCGCGATCCCATTATGGTAAATTGCAAATATATAGCAATGGGCTAAAAGTCTCTAAAGTTGAGCCCGGCGGTGCCTTTTGTTTGTGATGTTTTGTTTTGCAGTTCCCATGTAAACAACGGCGCGACTCTTTTTGGAAGAGAGCAACCGTTGCAACCACGACGACGACAACTTTGTGTTGGTATTTTCTTGGTTTGTGGACAAGAATGTCAAGAACTTGGGAGAGGGAAAGGCACCACAAGCGCTTCCACCGCGAGTGCCACCACCGCAGCTGGAGCATTCCGGGCCTTTGCCGATCTCCAAAGCGTGAGTCAACAACTCCCCAAACCGGCCTCACAACAATGCGGCTCATGGCGC
This sequence comes from Anolis carolinensis, assembly GCF_035594765.1. Classification (NCBI taxonomy): domain Eukaryota; kingdom Metazoa; phylum Chordata; class Lepidosauria; order Squamata; family Anolidae; genus Anolis; species Anolis carolinensis. Next base: position 12,929,275 of record NW_026943826.1, read on the forward strand.
AACATCAACACTTGATGGCACCGAGCCATCGAAGAAAGCAGGGATTGCGAAAAAGATTAATTACATGTTACGAATAAGTATGTACAATAATAATAAAAATAATATTAGATATAATAGTAATATAAAATTAATATATATATATATATGAAATAATAATAAAAATAATGTATGTAAAATAATAATAAAATAATATTAAATATAATAATATGAAATTAATATACAGATATGAAATAAAAATAAAAATAATGTAAGTATGTACAATAATGATAAAATATTAAATATAATAATATGAAATTAATATATATATATATATATATGAAAAAATAATGTAAGTATGTAAAAGAATAAAATATATTATTATTAAAATTAATGTAATGAAATATATATTATATATTATCATAATTTTATTATTATATTATTATTGTTATATTATAATTAATACCTCTCATCATTATATTATGTCATTATTATTATATTGTATTGTTATTATCTTTATTATATTATATTATATTACATTGTATTATATTAATCTGAGTGTCACACTTGGGCTAATAATATAATTATTATATTATACTATATTATATTATATTATATTATATATAACAATATAATAATAATTATTATATTATATTAGTATTAGTATAGTATTAGTACGAGTATCACACTTGGGCTAATATATCATATAATATAGTATCATAATTATTATATTATTATCATTATATTATATTATAATTGTCATTATCATTATACTATCATTACATTATATTATAATTGTCATTACCATTGTATTGTTATTATCATTATTATATTATATTATATTAGTATTCGTATGAGTATCACACTTGGGCTAATATATCATATAATATAGTATCATTATTATATTATTATATTATTATCATTATATTATATTATACTATATTATATTATATTATATTAGTATTCGTATGGGTATCACACTTGGGCTAATATATCATATAATATAGTATCATAATTATATTATTATATTATTATCATTATATTATACTATATTATATTAGTATTAGTATCACACGGGCTAATATATAATATAATATAGTATCTTCATTATATTATAATCATTATATTATATTATAGTATATTATATTATTATATTAGTATTAGTATCACACTTGGGCAATACAGCGTGCCCATGGCCTTGTCCCAGGATCTCTTGTTTCAGGCCGATGTGTGACATGGTGACGACGGCTCGCTTTCCTGTTGTTTCAGGAACATCTGGCGGGAGTGATCTTTGCAGGTGGATGGATGGGCACTCGCGGCTGGCAAGGGAATCTGGCCTTTTCCGATTCCCAGGCGGACACTCCCGTCTTGCTATCAGGACCGGCTGATAACACAGGCTTCCTGTTTGGGAAGAAGAAGCATGGAGTTCCTCGCTCTCTTTTTTTCCCAGACCCGGCCCAATTCCGTGTGCGTTGTGTGTATCTCCATGAGAAAAAACGAGAACGAAGGCTTGCCTGCTGTCAACCGGGCTGGGAGGGGTAAGGAGGGGTGGAGTGGCCAAGGCGGCAGGGTCGGGTGGCGGCACCTGTAACAACAATCCCGAGTTACGGCTCCTGAGGGAGGCCCAGGTGGCGCTTTGCCCAGGAAACACCTCCTGCAGACGAGCCCAGGTCGACCGGCAGGAACGTTGCAAATCGAGACCCAACCGTGCCTCGAAATCGGGCGTCCTCTATATGGACGACTTGCTGTTTGTTGTTGTTATAACAACCTTATAGATAACCTTCACATACATCATACTGACGTCTAGGGTGGCCTCTTTGGAGAAGGACAAGCTCTGCTCCAGATCTTATGGGAGCTCTCCGAGTGCTGAACCTCACTTTGGCTCGGGATGGCTCTCATTCAACTAGACTCCTTGTTCTGGACTCCACTGGCCATTTCCTGCTCCGGTTATAGGAGAAGACAAGTTGGCCTGGCCTTTGGGGTCCTTTCTAACCCTACGAGGTTCATGGGTGACTCCCAAATCCCTCGTCGATCAATGCCATCCGTCCCATTGATTTTGTAGGATTGTCAGAAACGGCCAGTTCCAGACTCCGCTGGCCATTTCCCGATCCAGTTATAGGAGAAGACACGTCAGCCTGGCCTTTGGGGTCCCTTCCAACCTTACGATGACTGTGAATGAGCCGGTCGGTTCATGATTCTATGATTCTATGTGTGACTCCCAAATCCTTTGTCGATCGATGCCATCCATCCCATGGATTTTGTAGGATTGTCGGAATCGGTCGGTTCTGGACTCCGCTGGCCATTTCCCGCTCCGGTTATAGGAAAAGACAAACCAGCCTGGACTTTGGGGTCCCTTCCAACCCTGTGAGGTTCATGGGTGACTCCCAAATCCCTCGTCAATCAATGCCATCCATCCCATGGATTTTGTAGAATTGTCGGAATCGGCCCATCCTAGACTCTGCTGGCCATTTCCCTCTCCGGTTATAGGAGAAGACAAGTCGGCCTGATCTTTGGGGTCCCTTCTAATCCTACGAGGTTCATGTGTGACTCCCAAATCCCTCGTCAATCGATGCCATCCATCCCATGGATTTTGTAGGATTGTCAGAAACTGCCAGTTCTGGACTCCGCTGGCCATTTCCCGCTCCGGTTATAGGAAAAGACAAGCCGGCCTGGCCTTTGGGGTCCCTTCCAACCCTACGAGGTTCATGTGTGACTCCCAAATCCCTCGTCAATCAATGCCATTCGTCCCATGGATTTTGCAGAATTGTCAGAAACGGCTGGTTCTGGACTCCGCTGGCCATTTCCCGCTCCGGTTATAGGAGCACACACACCGGCCTTGCGTTTGAGGTCCATTCTGACCTTACGATGACTTTGAACGAGCCTGTCCATTCATGGGTCACTCTCAAATCTCTCGTCTATTGATTGCATTTGTCCCATGGTTTTTGTAGGATTGTCGGAATCGGCCGGTTCTGGACTCCGCTGGCCATTTCCCGCTCCAGTTATAGGATAAGACATGCGGCCTGGCCTGCATCTGCCTTGGGAGAGATGTGGATCTCCAGACTTCAAGGCTGGTGGGGTGATTGATGGTTCTGCATCTCCTTTTGATCTGCGTCCTGCTTTTCCGCCTCGTGTTGTTGTCGTCCTCGGGCCCCTCGAGGGAGGATCGCTGAACTCGGGGCCGGCGGCTGCTTCCTGGACGGCTTTTGAAGTCTTCGCCCGACTCTTCCGAAAACATTTCTGAACTGGCCTGGCGCATCCCAGGGCGAGTGGAGCCCCCGCGAAGCCACCCACCGCGATCTCCGTCCCTCCCAGTGGGATACCACAGAACTACACATCCCAGTATCTCGGACTATGGATCCCAGTATCCTACCACTGTGGACTACAAATCAAAGTATTCTATTGTGGACTACAAATCCCAGTATCCCTACCATGAACCACAAATCCCACAGCAGACTACAAATCCCAGTATTCCCTGCTGTGGACTACAAATCCCAGTATCCCACCCACTGCAGACTGTAAATCAAAATATCTCCCATTGTGGACTACAAGTCCCAGTATCCCTACCGTGAACCACAAATCCCAGTATTCCACCCACAACGGACTACAAATCCCAGTATCCTACCACTGTGGAGTACAAATCCCAGTATCCCGCCCACCGCAGTCTGCAAATCAAAATATCTCCCATTGTGGATTACAAGTCTCAGTATCCGCACCATGGGGTACAAATCTCAGTGTCCCCCACACCATAGGCTACGCATTCCAGCATCCCCCATCACTTGACTATACATACCAATATTCCCCAAACCATGGACTCCCCCCCCCCCCCCCCCAAGCCTTCCTTCTCATGGAAACGACCGTAAAGGCCCCACCATGCCCTCTAGAGGACTCAGAGGAGAACTTCGTCAGGTGCCCATCCACATCTGGTGCAAGTTGCGGTCAGGAAGAAGCAACGGATTTGAGTGCAAACTCAACCCCATCATCTTCTCCAACCCTCTCCAAATCTAGGATATCTATCATCTATCTATCATCTATCTATTGTCTGTCTTATCTATCTGTCCGTCTATCTGTTCATTGGTCTATCTATTCGTCTATCTGTCCTTCTATCCGTCCATTGATCTATCCATCTGTCCTTCTATCTGTCCCTCCGTCCTTGTTCTTCTATCCATCCATCCGTCTATCCGTCTATCCGTCCTTCTATCTGTCCATTGGTCTATCCATCTATCTGTCCTTCTATCCATCTATCGTCTATCCGTATCTATCTATCAATCTATCATGCTTTTATCCATCCGTCTGTACGTCTATCCATCTATCATCTGCCTATCCATAGTCTATCATTTAGCCATCCATCCATCTGTCCTTCGATCTGTCCATCGGTCTATCCATCTATCTGTCCTTCTATCCATCTGTCTGTCCTTCATCCTTCCATCTGTCCATCGGTCTATTCATCTATCTGTCCTTCTATCTATCCTTCTATCCGTCCTTCTATCTATCTATCCATCTGTCTGTCCTTCTGTCCATCCATCCATCTATCTATCCATCCATTTGTCTGTCCTCCTATCCGTTCTTCTATCTATCTATCTATCTATCTATCTATCTATCTATCTATTCTTCTATCCATCTGTCTGTCTATCAATCTATCAATCTGTCTGTCCTTCATCCTTCTATCTATCCATTGGTCTATTCATCTATCTATCTATCTATCTATCTATCTATCTATCTATCTATCCATCTGTCCATCCATCTGTCCATCCATCCATCTATCTATCCATTTGTCTGTCCTCCTATCCATCCTTCTATCTGTCCATCGGTCTATCCATCTATCTGTCCGTCTATCTTTCCGTCTATCTGTCTATAGGTCTGTCTATCAATCTGTCCTTCTATCCGTCTATCTGTCCATCAGTCTATCCATCCATCTATCTATCTATCCATCCATCCATCCATCTATCCTTCTATCCATCTGTATGTCTATCAGTCTATCCATCTGTGTGTCCTTCATCCTTCTATCTGTCCATTGGTCTATTCATCTATCTATCTATCTATCTATCTATCTATCTATCTATCTATCATCTACCCGTCTGTCCTTCCGTCCATCCATCCATCCATCTATCTGTCCTCCTATCCGTCCTTCTATCTATCCATCGGTCTATCCATCTATCTGTCCGTCTATCTGTCTATCGGTCTGTCTATCAATCTGTCCTTCTATCCATCTATCTGTCTATCTATCGGTCTCTACATCTGTCCATCTATCCATCCATCTGTCATCCATATCTATTTATTGATCCATTTTCCCAACTATCATTATCTGTCTATCCATCGGTCCATCCATCTCTCTATCTATCTATCTATCTATCTATCTATCTATCCATCCATCCGTCCTTCTATCTGTCCATCAGTCTATCCATCAATCTGTCCTTCCGCAAGAGAGAGGATTTGGGGCCGAGGCCGTGCCTCTCGTTGCGAAAAAGGGGTCTGCCGTCTTGCTTGTACGCCGGCCAAGAATAATAATTTGTGGCAGGAAAGTTTGAGCATTTGTAAAAATACTATATATATATATAATCCCTTTCGAGTGTTGAGACGTTTCAAAAGCAAACAGACCCCCTAAGGACCCATTTGTTTCCCATGGACGTTTTGTTGGCATTAGAGAATGGCATCACATTCGCCCCAATAGTCATGAGCTTTATTATTATTATTATTATTATTATTATTATTATTATTATTATTATTATTATAGTAGTATTATATTATTATTATATATTATATTATTATATCATATTATATTATTATGTTTTATTTATAATTATTATATCATTATTATATTCGTATTATATATTATTATAATATATTATATTACATTATATTATTATATATAATAATTATTATATTCATATTATATTATTATTATTATATTATATATTACTATTACTATTACTATTATTATTATATTATTATATAATATAATATATTACTATTATTATATCATTAGTATAGTATACATTATTATATATATTAATATTATAATAATATTATATTATTACTACTATTACTATTACTACTATTATTATTAATGTTACTATTATATTATATTCACATATTATTATTATATTATATATTACTATTACTATGACTATTATTACTATGACTATTATATTATTATTATATAATATATTATATTACTATTATTATATCATTATATTATACATTATTGTATTATTACTACTATTACTATTACTATTATTATAATATTGTTATATAATTAATATATTACTATTATTATATCATTATATTATACATTATTGTATTATTACTACTATTACTGTGACTATTATTATTATATTATTATTATTATTATATAATAATATAATATAGTACTATTATTATATCATTATTATATTATACACTATTATTATTATATATTATATAATAATATAATATATTACTATTATTATATTATATTATATTATATTATATTATACACTATTATTACGTTATTATATAATAATAATATAATATATTACTATTTATATTATATTATACACTATTATTATGTTATCTATATATATAAATGAGTGATGGCATCACGGCGACCCACAAAACAACAAAACTACTGGCCCCCCAACCTCGAAATTTGACAACACAACCCATCATGCACGCCTCTAGGTTGATACAACAAAAAGAAAAGAAAAATAAAGTCCTAATTAGAGGGAGAGCAATAATTGTTTTTATCCAATTGCTGCCCACTTGGTCTCCTAGCAACCAACTCAGCCAAGGGAGAGCCAGGGTTCAGTTAGGGGACAGGCAGATTTAGGCCTCACTTAGGCCTCTTCCACAGATTATCTAATTTGCACTGGATTATATGGCAGTGTAGACTCAAGGCCCTTCCACCATACTTCGCCACAGCAATGCGTGGCCGGGCACAGCTAGTATATTATATAATAATAATATAATATATTACTATTATATCATTGTTATATTATACACTATTATTATGTTGTATATTATTATATAATAATAATAGAATATATTACTATTATTATATCATTATTATATTATACACTATTATTATGTTATATATTATTACATAATAATAATAGAATATATTACTATTTTATATTATATTATTGTATTATATTAGATGTCTTTATTATTATTATATCATCCAAGTGGGCCAGATGTGGCCCGTAGGCCTCGAGACCAAGCGAGAGAAGCGAGGAGAATGGTGCGAGACCCACGGAGCCTTTGGGGGAGACGAGGGGCTTCGCGATACAAGAACTCGCTCCCCGATGCGTATCGGGTCTCCGGTGTTGCCGAGGAATGCGCCGAGGAGCAGGTGCCTGGCCGGCCGGGGCCTCCAAGAAAAACACGAGCCCGACTTGACGGGGAAACAAAGCAGGGAAGGCGGCCTTTGCACCGTCGGATTTATGGGCCCCAGAAGAACGGGGAAATTGAGAGAGAGAGAGAGAGAGAGAGAGTTTTGGAGGATATATTTATCTATCTACAGAGTGCGGGTCACCTTCTTGACCGTCAGGTCTCTTGTGGCCAAATTTGGTGTGATTTGGTCCAGTGGTTTTGTTGTTTACTCCATGAGAATTATGCCCATTACATCTATATATATATATAAAAGGGTAATGGCATCACGGCACCGGACAAAACAACTAAACTAAACACCCCACAACCTCGAAAATTGACAGCACAACCTCTCATCTACGCCTCTACGTTCATACAACAAAAAGAAAAGAAAAACAAAGTCCTAGCCACAGCAACACGTGGCCAGGCATAGCTATCTATATATATAAAAGGGCAATGGAATCACGGCACCGGACAAAACAACTAAACTAAACACCCCACAACCTTGAAAATTGACAGCACAACCTCTCATCTACGCCTCTACGTTCATACAACAAAAGGAAAAGAAAAATTAAGTCCTAGCCACAGCAACACGTGGCCAGGCATAGCTATCTATATATATAAAAGGGCAATGGAATCACGGCACCGGACAAAACAACTAAACTAAATGCCCCACAACCTTGAAAATTGACAGCACAACCTCTCATCCACGCCTCTACGTTCATACAACAAAAAGAAAAGAAAAATAAAGTCCTAGCCACAGCAACACGTGGCCAGGCATAGCTATCTATATATATAAAAGGGCAATGGAATCACGGCACCGGACAAAACAACTAAACTAAATGCCCCACAACCTTGAAAATTGACAGCACAACCTCTCATCCACGCCTCTACGTTCATACAACAAAAAGAAAAGAAAAATAAAGTCCTAGCCACAGCAACACGTGGCCAGGCATAGCTATCTATATATATAAAAGGGCAATGGAATCACGGCACCGGACAAAACAACTAAACTAAATGCCCCACAACCTTGAAAATTGACAGCACAACCTCTCATCCACGCCTCTACGTTCATACAACAAAAGGAAAAGAAAAATAAAGTCCTAGCCACAGCAACACGTGGCCAGGCATAGCTATCTATATATATAAAAGGGCAATGGAATCACGGCACCGGACAAAACAACTAAACTAAACACCCCACAACCTCGAAAATTGACAGCACAACCTCTCATCCACGCCTCTACGTTCATACAACAAAAAGAAAAGAAAAATAAAGTCCTAGCCACAGCAACACGTGGCCAGGCATAGCTATCTATATATATAAAAGGGCAATGGAATCACGGCACCGGACAAAACAACTAAACTAAACACCCCACAACCTCGAAAATTGACAGCACAACATCTCATCTACGCCTCTACGTTCATACAACAAAAAGAAAAGAAAAATAAAGTCCTAGCCACAGCAACACGTGGCCAGTCATAGCTATCTATATATATAAAAGGGCAATGGAATCACGGCACCGGACAAAACAACTAAACTAAATGCCCCACAACCTCGAAAATTGACAGCACAACCTCTCATCCACGCCTCTACGTTCATACAACAAAAAGAAAAGAAAAATAAAGTCCTAGCCACAGCAACGCGTGGCCGGGCACAGCTAGTTTATATATATACTAGCTGTGCCCGGCCATGCGTTGCTGTGGCAAAGTGGTGGTGGTATTGGTTAAAAATAGTTGTGTAATTTTTATTTGATGTTATTTGTATTTTTTAATTAATTTTATTGCAAGTTATCTTTTTATTTATTATATTTTATTATTTTCTTGTATTATTTTTAGTTATTTTCTGTTATTATAGTATTTTATTGTATTAATTTTTTAGTGTTTTAAATTATTTTTTAGTGTTTTTTATTATTTTTTATTGGGTTGCTAGGAGACCAAGTTGGAGGAGCTTAGCCTTCTAACTGGCAGCAATTGGATAAAAGCAATTATTCCTCTCTCTCTAATTAGGACTTTATTTTTCTTTTCTTTTTGTTGTATCAACCTAGAGGCGTGGATGATGGGTTGTGTCGTCAAATGTCGAGGTTGGGGAGCCTGTAGTTTTGTTGTTTTGTGGGTCGCCGTGATGCCATCACTCTTTTATATATATAGATATATATTATACTAGCTTTGCCCGGCCACGTGTTGCTGTGGCTTATGGGAATCCTTTGTTGGCCAGATGGAATAGCAGTGAATAGCCTTGCAGTCTCAAAGCCTTGGAGTAGCTGGAGCTGTTTGTTGTATGAACGTAGAGGCATGGATGAGGGGTTGTGCTGCCAAGTTTAGTGTATCTGGGATGTGTAGTTTTGTTGTTTTGTCCTAGGCCGAAATTTCATTACCCTTTTATATATAGAGTTCATTCTATTATTATTCTATTATTATTATTGTAGTATATTATCATATTATTACTATATTATATTATTCATTGCTCATGACTACATTGAAACTAGAATAGAGAGAAATCAGCGTGGAAACTGCAAGATGTACCATAGATCGTTGTACATGGAAATAATGGTAGTAAATAGTTTTTGATTTATTAAATACAGTTGTATATTGCAATTATACATATACATATTGCGAAATTATGGGGGTCACACCACCCAAGTCATGCTAGGTTTTTTGGTGAATTTTGACACACCAAGCGCAAAAGGTTACCCGTCATTGTGGTAGGGGAACAAGTAGTCCTTGCCGGAAGAGTCCGATTATGGAAGTCAAGGTCCCAAAGTCCGCTCTTCTGGAATGAATACGTGGTAGGGGCACAAAGACAAGGAGAAGGTCCGAGGGTTGGAAGAGGAGGAGAGAAGGTCCAGACGGAATGAATGACGTGGTAGGGGAACAAGCAATCTTTCCCGGAAGAGTCTGATTATGGAAGTCAAGGTCCCAAAGTCTGCTCTTATGGAATGAATATGTGGTAGGTGCACAAAGAGGAGGAGAAGGTAAGTGGGCTGGAGGAGCAAGAGGAGCAGGAGAGAAGGTCCAGACGGAACGAATGATGTAGTAGGGGAACAAGCGGTCTTTGCCAGAAGAGTCCAATTATGGAAGTCAAGATCCCAAAGTCCGCTCTTATGGAATGAATACGTGGTAGGGGAAAAAAAGAGGAGGAGAAGGCCAGAGAGTTGGAAGAGGAGGAGAGAAGGTCCAGACGGAATGAATGACGTGGTAGGGGAACAAGCAATCTTTCCCGGAAGAGTCCAATTACGGAAGTCAAGATCCCAAAGTCTGCTCTTATGGAATGAATGATGTAGTAGGAGAACATGTTAGTAGGGGAACATGAGGCCTGACCACAGCGGAAGAGAAGCGAGACTAGGGGATTTGGACACTCCACCCCTATTGAGGCAGCTTAGTCATGTCACATCGTCCTATTGACTCAGCTTGTGAGCTACTACCACAAGGGAAGTTCTCTTCGGTATGTTGTTGTTGCCTAGCTAAGCTGCCATGACTCCACACTCTCACGGAATCAATGTCGTGGTAGGGGAACAAGCAATCTTTGCCGCAAGAGTCCGATTACAGAAGTCAAGAGCAGACTCTCGGATCTTCCGATTACGGAAGTCAAGATCTGAGAGTCTGCTCTTGACTCCACTCTCGCACGGAATCAATGACGTGGTAGGGGAACAAGCGGTCTTTGCCGCAAGAGTCCGATTATGGAAGTCAAGATCCGAGAGTCTGCTCTTGACATTTGCGAGACCTGAGAACAACCTTAGATGGATCCGATCTCCATTTATTTATCTATCTATCCATGAGCGACTTCTTCTCCTTCTCCGCCGTCTCTCCACTTGTCTCTTTCCTCTCACTTCGCTGCCACGTGCACTGTAAAAATAACCCAACACCCGAAATATGTAAAGCCCGGAAGGATTTGGTGCTTTTCGCTGCTGAGCATCTGGATTTATCTTTGCGATTCGGGGAAAGGATGAGCAGGCTTGGCACCCCTCGGTCCGGGCAACCTCCCAACATACTGCCTGGAAGCCTTTAAGCTCCTGCGTATTAGCCTCTCCCCGGAGAGAAGGAATCCAACGCGGCCTTGGCAGGATCTGGGGACATCTCAGAGCACAAGGAAGGGAAGAAGGAAGGTTCAAAGAGGAGATAGAAGTGCCTTGAACCAGGCCCTATCACCAACCCAGAGGTGTGCTATCCAAGGGCTATCCAGTCCAACCCTGAAGAGATGGATGGATGGATGGATGGAGAGATAGAGAGATAGAGAGATGGGTTCCTAGAGTTGGAGGAGACTCCAAGGGCCATCCTGTCCAACGTTTAACAGGTAGATAGATACATAGATTGATGGATGGATGGATTCCAAGAGTTGGAGGAGACTTCAAGGGCTGTCCAGTCCAACCCTAAAGAGATGGATGGATGGATAGAAAGATAGATAGATAGATAGATAGATAGATAGATAGATAGATAGATAGATAGAGGGGTGGATGGATTCCAAGAGTTGGAAGATACTCCAAGGGCTATCCAGTCCAACCCTGAAGAGATGGATGGATGGATTCCTAGATAGATAGATAGATAGATAGATAGATAGATAGATAGATAGATAGATAGAAAGATAGATAGATGGATTCCTAGAGTTGGAGTAGACTTGGAAACTTCAAGGGCCATCCAGTCCAACGCTTAAGAGATAGATATATAGATAGATGGATGGATGGATGGATTTCTAGAGTTGGAGGAGACTCCAAGGGCCATCCAGTCCAACCCTGAAGAGATGGATGGATGGATGGATAGAGAGATAGATAGATAGATAGATAGATAGATAGATAGATAGATAGATAGATAGGTTCCTAGAGTTGGAGGAGACTCCAAGAGCCATCCTGTCCAACGTTTAACAGATAGATAGAAACATAGATAGATGGATGGATGGATGGATGGATGGATGGATGGATGGATGGATTCCTAGAGTTGGAAGATACTCCAAGGGCTATCCAGTCCAACCCTTAAGTGATGGATGAATGGATGGATGGATAGACAGATGGATGGATGGATTTCTAAGCTGGAAGTGACTCCAAGGGCTATGCAGTCCAACCCTTAAGAGATGGATGAATGGATAGAAAGATAGATAGATAGATTCCTAATGTTGGAAGAGACCCCAAGGGCCATCCAGTCCAACCCTGAAGACCCAGATGAGTAGATAGGTAGATAGATAGAGATAGAGTTGGAGGAAATCCAAGAGGCCGTCCAGTCCAACCTATAAGAGATAGATAGATGGATGGATTCCTATAGTTGGAAGAGACTCCAAGGTCATGTAGTGGATGGATGGTTTGATGGATGGATGGATAGATGAAGGGATTCCTAACATTGGAAGAGATCCCAAGAGTCATCTAGTCCAACCTTTAAGAGATAGATAGATAGATAGACAGACAGACAGAGAGATTGGAAGATAGATTCCTTGGAAAAGATACTTCAAGGGCCATCCAGTCCAAGGCTTGAGAGATAGCTAGATTCCTAGAGTCGGAAGAGACTCCAAGGGCCATCTAGTCCAACCCTTAAGAGATGATAGATAGATAGATAGATAGATAGATAGATAGATAGATAGATAGATAGAGATATAGTTTGGAAGATAGAATCTACTTCACGGGCCATCAAGTCCAACTCTTAAAAGATAGATAGATGGAAAGAGATAGGTAGATAGATAGATCCCTAGTTGGAAGTGACCCCAAGGGCTGCCCAGTCCCCTAAGTCACTCCATATAGGGCTAAGCTTCAACCACGTTTGGTTCCTTCCCCTGGACACCTTCCCTTTTGTCCATCTCCTCCTTGAATTGGACACAGGACGAAGAAGTCTGACCAAACCAGAAGAGACTCCCATCAACGTAGATGCTATGTTCTTAAGGATGCAGCCAAGACACCCTGATGTAGATACACCTTGCGTCAACTCGTGACACGAGCTCTGGATCTCCATTTTCTTGGGAGGTGCCACGTCCGACCGACTCGTTCCACGTCTTGCTGGGCTCGGGTGAGCGGGGAAGGCCCCCCTGCAGCTGCTCCCGGCCGCCTGTGTGAGCTTTATTGTTTGCCCGTCGAGGTGTGAATGAAGTAATGGGCCTCCTCTGCCACTACATCCATCTCGGGGCTGACAGGCCGCCCCGAGACACATTGTGTTGCGCCCGCTCCGCCTCGGCCCTGTCACCTTGCCATCTCCGAACAGGCCGCTTCCCTCGGGGAGCCCTGCGCAAGCGAGCCAGAGCCAGCGGCCCTTCTGGGCAACGTCCTCGTCGTCGAGCTGCGTCTGCGCTTCATAAATCACGGCTTTTATGGGGAGGCCTCGGGGAAGAGAAAGCAGGACCCTGTGCCAGGGCTTTGTGTAGCCAGGGTGGACCTAAGGCCAGCGGCAGCTGAGGTAAGGTTGTGTCGCGGGATGGTGGGATCTGGAGTGAGTAACAGTTCCCAATTCGCGACCTCCCATAAGATCTGGAGTAGAGCTCGATCTTCTCCAAAGAAGCCACCCTACACATCAGTATGATGTATGTGAAGGTTATCTCACAATCATATAATAACAACAAACAGCCAGTCATCCATGTAGAGGAAGCACAGGCCAACGGGCCCTCCCTCCTGGTGTTTTGGACTGCAACTCCCACAAATCTCAGCAAACTCACAGATTCAGATTTCCACCCAAAATATCCGGAGGCTGTAATCTTCACCGTGGCATTATATACAAATGTACAATCAGGATACACAGTCTTGTACTTGCGAGCAATCGGAGTAATTAGATATTCACACGCAACAATCCATCTTCCTCTCTCCTCTGTGACTCAGTGTGAGTATCTGCTCATCACATACAACATTCTATTATATAATGTACACTGCATCACATACAAGCCATCTTCCTCTCTCCTGTGTGACTCAGTGTGAGTATCTACTTATCACATACAACATAAGCAGATACTCGCACTGAGTCACACGGGAGAGAGGAAGATGGATAGTTTCGTCCTCCTTTTGTAGCCAATAAGATGTACAATCAGGATACGCAGAGTAATTAGATAATCGCATACAACAATCCGTCTTCCTCTCTCCTGTGTTACTCAGTGCGAGTATCTGCTTATCACATGCAACATTTGATCGTATAACGTTCACTGCATCACATACAACAAGCCATATTCTCCTCTCCTGTGTGACTCAGTGTGAGTATCTGCCTATCACATGCAACATGAGTAGATACTCAGACTGAGTCACACGGGAGAGAGGAAGATGGATAGTTTCGTCCCCTTTTTGTAGCCAATAAAATGTACAATCAGGATACACAGAGTAATTAGATAATCAGATCCAACAAGCCATCTTGCAGTTGTGTCGCGATACGTTGTTGTTGTACGTTCCGTGTCCCGCCCGGAGACCCTCCGCCTGACCCTTCGGCCTCATTAAAGGGAGATCAAGCTCGCCATGCTCCCAAAGCCCTGAAGCAGGGTGGCTTTCTTTGGCCCAAAAAACTCCGAGGACTTTGCAGTGTCCCTGATTTATGGGGCATTTAAAGTAGAGAATTAAGGGCAATAAATGTAGATCTCGTTCCTAAATATGCCGAGATTTATTCCCGGGTCCCTTTCCTCAGGGCAGAGGCCGTAAATCCTGTCGCGGCGGCGACTATGACGCAGTTCAGGGGGGAAAGGAGCAGAGTGAGAAGGAGCAGATGGAGCAAGGGGACACTCTACCAGATGGATGACACGAGAAGACCACTCTACCTACTATCCTAGTAGATTGATGCCATGGGAGGACACTCTACACCCACTATCCTAGCACATTGATGCCACAGAAAGGACACTCTACTTGTACCATCGTAGTGGATGGATGCCACTGGAGGGACACTCTACCTGCAGCCTAGCAGATGGATGCCATGGGAGGATCACTCTACCATCATATCCTAGCAGATGGATGACATGGGAGGGCAACTCTACCTGCGACACCCTAGCAGATGGTTGCCACAAGAAGGCCACTTTACCTATGACACCCTAGCAGATGGGTGCCATGAGAGGGCCACTCTATCTCCACTATCCTAGCATATTGATGCCACTCTACCTGCCATATCCTAGCAGATTTATGCCACGAGAGGGTCACTCTAACTGTAGCATCCTGGCATATGGATGCCACGGGGGCCACTCTACCTGGGGTGCTACAACTCCTTCATCGCCCCACATGCTTGAAACTCGTGTGATAATAACGACTATTATTACTATTATATCTATTTAAAAGTCCGAGCTTCTTTGCTCCGTTCGCGTTGCTTCGCCTCGCAGCTCCGCACCGAACATCAGGAAGGGCTTCAGCTCCACGTCGTCGAACGTTGAGGAAGAGCTCCAGGGCCTGCTTCTTCCCCCAGCGAGCGAGCGAGCGAGCGAGAGAGAGCCTGCCAAGGAATCCTTGGCGCTGGCACACCAGTGGCCGCATCCCCATGAAAAGCCCCGATTCAAGGGAGTACCTGACACCTTCCGCAACACAAAGGGGCCTTTCTCCCTCCGGGGGAGGCTCCGCAGAGAGAGCGCTCTGGGGAAAAGCAAAGCACAAAAGCGGAACCGCCGTGCCGCGCGGTGACAACAATGCCCGGCTTGTCTGGACCTCATGCACTCCCGCAAAAGCCTTGCCAGGGATCTAGCACCCCGGAATCGTCGGGTTCCTCTCCCTCCTCAAATAGTCCAAAGCATTCTGGAGTCGTCAGTCCAAACAAGGGCGAGGCCATAGAGTAGTCCAGAGTCCTTTCCAATAGCTTCAACCGCCAAGCAACAATACACAGCCTTGAGTGGCACCCACCGACAAAATCACAACACACACACTTATACAACGAGAGGAAGTCGCAGTTCCAAAGGAAAGCATAATGAAGAGTGACTAAGCTCAAGAATAATAAAATTTGCAACAGTCTCACAAGAACGCACCAGAGTCGTTCAGAAGGTATGGAATTTTGTAGCCGTTGTGAAAAAGTGGGCATGCGAACAAAGAACGGCAAAGCATTTCGACAGAGACCAAGCCGCAAGATTCAACAACAAAGCCTTTTAGAACGTTCCATGTTTTTATTTATATCTCCCGTCCAAAAGAGCTGAGGATGGCAAAGAGTCGCCAAAGCTCCCCTCCGGATGAGATGAATCAGAATAAGCAAAGATAAGCTGCCATCATAACTCCACATCCACACGGAATTAACGACGAGGTAGGGGAACAAGCTGGCAATCCAGCAACGCCAAGCAATCTCACCAACATAGAAATGGTAATTGTAGTCCACCCACCAAAGCCATCAAAGAGTTTGCCGATAAGAGATTCAGGCTGTAGCAATAACACCAGCGTTGCTTCCAGCAAACTGCTAGCTTCAGCCGCCAGTTATTTATGCCAATTTCCCGAGTGATCCCTTCTCTGAGCGAATTGACTAGATCTCCTCCAGTGAATCATATCAGTACTCCATTGTGGCCTTAATAGCTGGTTTCTAGTCCTGTTCTTTAGGGATAAACAGGCTGAGAGAGCGAGCTTATTGGACTCTATGGTTTCGTGTGAACTAGCTATTGGAATGTGGAAGGATGGGTGTTATTATTATTATTATTATTATTATTATTATTATTATTATTATTTATGCACACCTTGCTTTATCTCTCCAAAGAGGATATTTAATTTTGTTGTTTGACATGCAACAACCAAGGTATTCTATTCTTGACTCTGTGGGTCCCTTTGGGGGTGGCATTTAACTCCACGTCTGCACAGAACTAACAATGTGGTAGGGGAACAAGCTGGCAATCCAGCAACGCCGAGCAATCTCACCAACATCGAAATGGTAATTCAAATTGTAGTCCACCCACCGAAGCCATCAAAGAGTTCACCAACAAGAGATTCGGGCTGTAGCAATAACACCAATGTTGCTTCCAGCAAACTGCTAGCACTAGCCGCCAGCTATTTATGCCAATTTCCCAAGTGATCCCTTCTCTGAGTGAATCGACTAGAATGACGATGAAGGTATTCTATTCTTTACTCTGTGGGTCCTCTTGGGGGTGACATTTAACTACATGTCTGCATGGAATTAACGATGTGGTAGAGGAACAAGCTGGCAATCAGCAAGGCTGAGCAATCTCACTATTTACTATGTTATTTAACTATTTTAATTGCTGTATTATTTTATTGTATTATGATATACTGGTAGTGATCCTGCCAGTTGTGTAAGCCGCCCTGAGTCCCCTCGGGGAGAAGGGTGGGGTAGAAATATCGGAAATAAATAAACATAGAAATGGTAATTCAAATTGTAGTCCACCCACCAAAGCCATCAAAGAGTTCACCAACAAGAGATTCGGGCTGTAGCAATAACACCAACGTTGCTTCCAGCAAACTGCTAGCTCCAGCCTCCAGCTATTTATGCCAATTTCCCAAGTGATCCCTTCTCTGAGTGAATCGACTAGAACGACGATGAAGGTAATCTATTCTTTACTCTGTGGGTCCTCTTGGGGGTGACATTTAACTACATGTCTGCATGGAATTAACGATGTGGTAGAGGAACAAGCTGGCAATCCAGCAACGCCGAGCAATCTTACCAACATCGAAATGGTAATTCAAATTGTAGTCCACCCACCAAAGCCATCAAAGAGTTCACCAACAAGAGATTTGGGCTGTAGCAATAACACCAACGTTGCTTCCAGCAAACTGCTAGCTCCAGCCTCCAGCTATTTATGCCAATTTCCCAAGTGAGTGAATCGACTAGAACGATGATGAAGGTATTCTATTCTTTACTCTGTGGGTCCTCTTAGGGGTGGCATTTAATTTCGTTGTTCGACATACGACGACGACGAAGGTATTCTATTCCTGACTCTGTGGGTCCTCTTGGGGGTGGCATTTAATTTCGTTGTACGATCTGCAACGACGACGAAGTTATGCTGTTCTATTCTAGGCGTCCACGGCTGAGTAGGCTTGCAGTTGAACGCTCAACCTGCCACATTGACCACAGTACCGATCCCAGCTCCTGTCCTTCTCCTTGGGCACACGGTGAAGATGCCAAGAACAAGCTCAAACAGACTCCGCACACATGGACGGGTGTCCGCCTTCCCAGTTCCCCCCCTGAGACGCCGGAGCTCTTTCCAGGTCCCTGACCCCAGCGTAAATACATAAATAGACCTCAAACACACTGGGATTGACTCTCTCAAGCTCTGTCGCCCACCGCAGGCTCCCCACACATCGCCTCTGTTGACAAAGCCAAAAATAACAGCAAGGCTTCTCTTCCTCTGCTGGGTGAATGGGCTCTCTCTCGAGCTCTGATCTCCCCTCCGAGCCTCACTCCGGGCACGATCAATATTTAGAAAAGGGGGCAACCTCCAGACCTGGGTGATTTATAAGGGAAGCCGGGCTGTTCGGGGAGAATTCCTCTCAATGGGTAGCAGCAACGTCTCTTTGCTTTTGGTTCCTTCGGATGGAGAACGGATGGAGAGGATTCAGCTAGAGACGGCGGCACTTCTCCCTTGGGATTGATGAGAGAAAAGCAGGGTATAAATAAACAATAATGATATAATAATAATAATAATAATAATAATAATAATAATAATAATAATGTCAAAAATCAAACTCCTCAAAGCACAGCAGACAAAAAACCAGTAGGCACGTCAAGGAGGCACGTCAACCCTTGTGTTCTCTTCCAACTCTAGGAATCTATCTACCTACTGAACTATCTATCTCTTAAAGGTTGGACTGGATGGCCCATTGGGGTCTCTTCCAACTCCAGGAATCAATCAATCTATCTATCTATCTATCTATCTATCTATCTATCTATCTATCTATCTAACGGTTGGCACGTCAAGTCAACCGTTGTGTTCTCTTCCAACTCTAGGAATCTATCAGTCTACTTACCTGCCCACTTATCTATCTAGATATCTATCTAGTATATCAATCTATCTATCAGTCTCTTAAGGTTCAGACGGGACAGCCCTTGGAGTGACTTCCAGTTCTAGGATTCTACCTACCTACCTACCTTCCTACCTACTTATCTGTCTGTCTCTTAAGGGTTGGACTGGATGGCCCTTGGGGTCTCTTCCAATTCTAGGATTCTATCTATCTATCTATCTATCTATCTATCTATCTATCTATCTATCTATCTATCTAACGGTTGGCACGTCAAGTCAACCGTTGTGTTCTCTTCCAACTCTAGGAATCTATCTACTGATCTATATATCTCTTAAGGATTCGACCGGATGGCACTTGGCATCTCTTCCAACTCCAGGAATCTATCAATCATCTCATGGGGTTCAACTGGATGGCCCTTGTGGCCTCTTCCATCTCTAGGAAACTATCTATCTATCTATCTATCTATCTATCTATCTATCTATCTCTTAAGGGTTGGACTGGATGGCCCTTGAGGTCTCTTCCAAATCTAGGAATCTATCTATCTATCTATCTATCTATCTATCTATCTATCTATCTATCTCTTAAGGGTTGGACTGGATGATCCTTGGGGTCCTTTCCAACTCTAGGGATCTATCTATCTTGGAGAAAGGAAGGCTGAGAGGGGACATGATCCTAGCGATGTTTAAAGTTGTGAAAAGACATCACATTGAGATGTGTGCTCCCCCGTTCTGTGGGTTCCGCCCCACCTTCTGGGCCTGGGTCTCGGGTTCTTTGACGGATGAAAGCGGTCCTTCCGGCCTCGGAGCTTCCACCGAAACCAGCTTGTCCTGCAGCAGGAAATGAATCCAAGTGTGGATGAAAGGATGCTTTCTCGGTCCAAGGCGAGAGATGCTCCTTCTGTTCTTTATTAAGCAACAAAAGGCCACAGCGCCGGCCAATTGTGCGCAAAACCACCCGTGCGGCTGCCCTGAGACATCTTTATCCACTTAATCCGGGACTCAGGAAATTCCCCCCGAGCCCGTTTTATTGGGCCGTCTCCTTCTGACTCCCAATCACTAACAGATGGACCCTTTCGTATCGCATTCTTCTCGATGAGTCTTGGCTCGGCCTCGTCGTTCCCGAAGCCGCGCTGGCGAGAGACGGAACCCGAGTTCTGGGAAGAGGGTGGTGGGGCTTCCAGAAAGCGCTTCCCCGGGTGGCCGACCCACCTGAAGCCACGTCTCGTGGATCCTCCCCATCCTCGTTCTCCTCCGTCTGGCTCAGCAAGGCCTTCTTCTCTCTTTCATCACCATAGGCTATCACTCGTGGACCACAAGGATGATTACCTTCCATCAAGGTGGAAGATGATGGTGATGATGATGATAATCATCAGTTGCATTTCTATCCCACCTTTCTCCCCATAGCAGGCAGTTCACAATAGATAGATAAGAGTCCTAGAGCTCGAAGACACCCCAAGGGCCATCCAGTCCAACCCTGAAGAGATAGAGTTGGAAGAGAACCCAAAGGCCACCCAGTCCAACCCATAAGAGATAGATAGATAAATAGATAGATAGATAGATATGGATGGACAATAGATCATAGAGTTGGAAGAGTTCTCAAGGACCATCCAGTCCAACCCTAAAATAGTTAGATATATAGACCACCAAATCCTAGAGTTGAAAGGGTGGCTTCAACCAGAGAGAAGGAGGCCTGTTCTGCCTATGATCACAGTGTAGGAGGCCCAAGGCAAGAACAATGTCAATAGGGAGAGCCTACAAAGGCTTCCAACTTCTCCACAACCCTCAGGTCCTCTGAGAACACCTTGTCCACTCGGAGCTATCCAAGGTCCTATCTGGACTCTGGGTGAACATCTGGGGAAGCCATGTTCAATAATAATTAATAATAATGCCGATCAATCTCTTGTACTCTTACTGATGGCCAAAAAGGGCATCGAGATCAACTTATGTGCCTTCAAGTCATTACTGATTGATGGCGGACCAGTCATGGGGGGATCGTGGCACAAAGTGGTTGGACTTGGATGGCCCATGAGGTCTCTTCCAACTCTAGGATCCAATAATAATAATAATAATAATAATAATAATAATAATAATAATGAAGCAGAGGCTGGATTGTGCTCTTCCTGCCTGAAGGCAGAATGGGTTGGACTGGGTGGCCCATGCGGTCTCTTCCGACTCCAGGAATCTATGATTCAGAAGCATCGCCATGGGGTGAGAAGGCAAGACGCATTGACATCTGCCTGCAAGAATGCAGGGGGTAGAGAGAGAGAGGCATGGCTGCCCCGGGGAAATCAGAAAGCCGCCCATGGCGCTCTCCAAGAGCGCTCGAGTTCCCGGGCAAGTGACCAGGAACGATATTTCCATGCTCACAGTCCTCTGGAACGCCTCTGCCGAAGGGTGGAGAGCCCACCTCTGAGTCATCCCAAGCGCGAGATAACAGAAGCACGGGGAGAGCGAGGAGTCGTTTCCTCCAATGACCTCATGGTCTTCTCCATCGGTCGCGCCCGCTTGTGCGCCAAGAGTGCTCTCGTTGGTCTCTGGCTGACTCAGGGCAGAGGACAGGAAGGGAAGGCCAATATCTCCTCGATGCAGAATGGGATGGGTATTGAGATGTTTCATCTCTATCCGGGGTGTGCGAAATGGCAGAAATCCGTTCTGTTTTCCTTCCGAATTTCAGGTGTCCCTCCACGTTCTGTGTTCGGTAAGATTCTTCCCTAAACAGATACGGAACTCCAGATTTACAAATTACGGAATGGAATTGCGAATTACAAAAATGGAACGCCAGAATTACGAAATTACGAATTACGAAACAGAAACGGAACACCGGATTTACAAATTGCGAATTTATGAATTACAAAACGGAAATCTGAAATTACGAATTACGAATCGGAAGCCTGGAATTACAAATTACAGAACGGAATTGCGAATTACAAAACGGAACTCCGAAATAACGAATCATGACACAGAAATGGAAGCCTGGAATTACGAATTACAAAACAGAAACGGAACACCGGAATTACAAATTTACAAATTATGAAATGGAAATCTGAAATTACGGATTACGAAACAGAAGCGGAAGCCTGGAATTACGAATTATGAAACCAGAATCTTCCTGAAAACAGAACCGGGGTGGGGGGGACGGGGACGGATACACACACCCAAAATTCAGTTCTGTTTTCGGTATGATTCTCCCCGAAATGGATATGGAACTTACGAATTACAAATTGAAACAGAACGCCAGAATTACGAATGACAGCAACGGAACTCTGGAGTAATGAATGACGGAATTACGAATTGCGAATTACAAAATGGAAGTCCGAAATTACGAATTTCAGAAACAGAAATGGAAGTCTGGCATTACGAATTACGAAACCGGAATCTTTCCGAAAACAGAAGGGGGGGGGGCACTTGAAATTCGGTTCTGTTTTCATTAAGATTCTTCCCTGTGGAGTGTCCGGGGTGGGAGATAGAACTCTTGTCTACTTGAGACAAGTGTGAATGTTGAAATTCGCCACCTTGATTAGCATCGAAGTAGTTGCTGTTTCTTGGAATCATTGGAAACGCCTGCTCTCTTCTCCGCTCTTGGTCCGAAGCCCTCGAACCAATCTGTTTTCAAGCAACAGGGTTTCAATTATTTCCCAGCCCACCTCGCTCTTGTCTTAAGTGTTCTTTACAGTAGGATTTGCCGTCTTTGTGAAGGCTGCTTCTTTAGGAAGGGAAGGGAAGGGGAGCCAGGCAGATAATGGACTGCCGACGCCTTGCTTTGAAGCCCGCGAGATGGGAATTACCGCCCTAATCCTACAGATGGCCTCTCTCAGGTACACGGCTTGGAGGCCATGTGCTTCCGTGTGCCGTGTCCTTATGGCACCTCGAGGCCGAGCGGGATCACGTGGCCCGGGTCCCGGCGGTCGGAATGCACGCAACTTCCTTGTAGGAGCCCCACAAGCCTTCTTCCATCCGTGGTGGGGACATCAGGTCTTCTCGGAGGCGGTTCTGAGTGTCTATGCTTTGGAGGCCCAACTTTACCCTTTCTCTGCTGCTTCTTCAAAGGCATTGAGAGACAGTGACCCCAAGGACCATCTAGTTCAACCCTAAGAGATAGATAGCTTCCAAGAGTTGGAAGTGACCCCAAGGACCATCTAGTTCAACCCTAAGAGATAAATAGACACATTGATAGCTTCCAAGAGTTGGAAGTGACCCCAAGGACCATCTAGTTCAACCCTAAGAGATAGATAGACACATAGCTAGCTTCCAAGAGTTAGAAGTGACCCCAAGGACCATCTAGTTCAACCCTAAGAGATAGATAGACACATAGCTAGCTTCCAAGAGTTAGAAGTGACCCCAAGGACCATCTAGTTCAACCCTAAGAGATAGATAGACACATAGATAGCTTCCAAGAGTTGGAAGTGACCCCAAGGACCATCCAGTCCAACCCTTAAGAGATAGATAGATTCCAAGAGTTGGAAGAGACCCCAAGGACCATGTAGTTCAACCCTTGGAGATAGATAGACACATAGATAGGTTCCAAGAGTTGGAAGAGACCCCAAGGACCATCTAGTTCAATTCTAAGAGATAGATAGACACATAGATAGGTTCCAAGAGTTGGAAGAGACCCCAAGGACCATCTAGTTCAATTCTAAGAGATAGATAGACACATAGATAGGTTCCAAGAGTTGGAAGAGACCCCAAGGACCATCTAGTTCAATTCTAAGAGATAGATAGACACATAGATAGGTTCCAAGAGTTGGAAATGACCCCAAGGACCATCCAGTCCAACCCTTAAGAGATAGATAGATAGGCAGGAAGACAAATGGATAAATTGATGGATGGATGGATGGATAGATAGATAGATAGATAGATAGATAGATAGATTCCAAGAGTTGGAAGTGACCCCAAGGACCATCCAGTCCAACCCTTAAGAGATAGATAGATGCCTGCCACAGACGTGGGCAAAACATCAGGAGAAAATGCTTCTGGAACATAGCCATACAGCCCAGAAAACTCACAGCAACCCAATAATAATAATCATACACCGCCAAGTTCCCCCTGTTGTGCAGTGACCCATCGCCACCTGTTGGCTGAAAGGGGAATATACATAGGCTTTGGATCCTTGTATCTAGGCATTTCCTAATGCCATGGCTTCGAAAAATACTCATGGTTTGCTTTCAGTTTGATGAGTTAGAATATCTATGAGAGATGCATTGGAAACTAGAGCAATATGTGCCATGATGTACTCTTTCCCCATGTTTTGGTGATCGAACCAATTAGGAAATGACATTGATGACCCAGGAACGATATGTTACATAGTGCATTACTAAAATCTTGACTGCTGTTTGCAAGCATTATGTCAGCAGAGGGAGCCAAAGCCTATGAATTGTCAGGATTTGGGCACCAACCTATATACTCGCTTGGGACCCTAGTGCCCGGGCAACTTGAGAAAGGCCTTGTTTGCCTGTGTTCCAAGTTTAGTCTAGATCCAATGTCAGCTGGGTGCAGTGGGTGTGGGTGAACTACAACTCCCATATGCAAGTCCATGGTCCATCCCCCTCCAAACAGTGCCAGGATGTAGAGTGGGTCATGGGGTCTCTATGTGCCGAGTTTGGTCTTGATCAGTCATTGGTGGGAGTTGCAGTGGTCTCAGGAAGTGAGTGAAGGTACTGCAAGTCCCATCATCCATGGTCCATCCCCCTCCAAACAGCGCCAGGATGTAGAGTGGGTCATGGGGTCTCTATGTGCCGAGTTTGGTCTTGATCAGTCATTGGTGGGAGTTGCAGTGGTCTCAGGAAGTGAGTGAAGGTACTGCAAGTCCCATCATCCATGGTCCATCCCCCTCCAAACAGCGCCAGGATGTAGAGTGGGTCATGGGGTCTCTATGTGCCGAGTTTGGTCTTGATCAGTCATTGGTGGGAGTTGCAGTGGTCTCAGGAAGTGAGTGAAGGTACTGCAAGTCCCATCATCCATGGTCCATCCCCCTCCAAACAGCGCCAGGATGTAGAGTGGGTCATGGGGTCTCTATGTGCCGAGTTTGGTCTTGATCAGTCATTGGTGGGAGTCGCAGTAGTCCCAGGAAGTGAGTGAAGGTACTGCAAGTCCCATCATCCATGGTCTAAACTCCTCCAAACCGGACCAGGATGTAAAGTGAGTTATGGTGGGCCTGTGTCCCAATTGTGGTCCAGGTCCATCATTCATGGGGGAGATAATGCCCCGTGGGAACCGTATCCGATATTAACGTATTGCGTTCCGATATGAACAGATTGAGTTCCAATATTAATGTATTGCATTACAATATGAACATATTGCATTCCGATATGAATGTATCGCGTCCTGATCTTGACGTATCACGTTCCGATATTAACGTATCACATTCCGATCTTAACATATCTGAACCTGATCTTAATGTATCGCGTCCCGATATTGACGTATCGCGTTCTGATATTAACATATCGGAACCCGATCTTAATGTATCGCCTTCTGATCTTAATGTATTGCGTCCCGATATTGACGTATCGTGTTCTGATATTGAAGTATCACATTCTGATCTTAACATATTGGAACCTGATCTTAATGTATCGCGTCCCGATATTGACGTACCGCGTTCCGATATTAACATATCACGTTCCGATCTTAACAAATCGGAACCCGATCTTAATGTATCGCGTCCCGATATTGACGTACCGCATTCCGATATTAACAGGAATCACGAAACCAACAAACACGAAACTTTTTTGTCCTTTAGCCTTGTCAATTTCTACCACCGATTCCCAAGAAACTCACGCTCTTGTGGTTAAGACTGGTATGTTGATATCTAAATGGAAAATCTACATCTCCCAGAATGCCATGGCAACTAAAGTGGTGTCAAACCGCCTTCGTTCCGCAGTATAGACACACTCTCGATGCCCGTTCGGACGAGAGACAACACTTCAATTACAGCAAGGTTTGGAGTTTTGAAGTTTCCACTGTTTTGTTGAGCCACGAAGGACGGGCTTTTTTTTGAAAAGAGAGATATAATAAGAAGACGAAATAAGGCGAGAAAAAGACCCCGTCAATTTCTCGAGGAGCCGCCAACGCCAATCAGCGCCAAAGAAATGAGAAATGGATTGCCGTCAAAACGTCTCTCTCTGCAAAAATCGTTTTTCGGAGCGCCGGAGAAGAGAGGGAAGGCAATTTGGGGGGCACAGAGAAGCAAAACAAGGCCGGGCCTTCCCAACGCTCTGCCTGATCCCCGCTGGGATAAGTAGGATCCCCGACGCCCGACGCGTGGGAAGGAAGCTTCGAGAGCGTGATATTACGAGCGCAATTGAGCGGAAGAAAGACGCGCCGGAGCAAGGGCCCGGGAACGCTCGTTTGGGAGAATCGTTTCGGCAAAAAGGTTTCGTTCCCTCCCGCCCTCGTCCCCAAAAACAATCCAAAACGAAGGACGCGGACACAGCCTTGATTGGCATACGACAACGACATCACAACACAGGCGTATTATACAACAAGGGGAAGCGATGTTCCCTCTCTGTTACCAGACTGTTTTGATTTCGGGATGGTATTCTTTGATTCTCGGGAAGAAATAAAGGAGGAAAGGAGAAAGGAAGGAAGGGATGAGAAAAGAACGCAATACGTTAATATTTATTTATTTACTACATTTATACTATTATTATATATCATTATATTATTAGTAATATTTATTTATGTATTTATTTACTACATTTATATCCCGCCCTTCTCACCCAGAGCGGCTTACAAATCAAATGAACATACAATATATGATTAGCATAGCACAATATAAGCATTAAATTACTATATTGTACTATATCATTATATGGTCATATTATTAGTCATATTTATTTATGTATTTATTTACTACATTTATATCCCGCTCTTCTTTCTCACCCCAAAGGGGACTCAGGGCGGCTTACAAATCAAATGAACATACAATATGTTATTAGCATAGCACAATATAAGCATTAAATTACTATATTGTACTATATCATTATATGGTCATATTATTAGTCATATTTATTTATGTATTTATTTACTACATTTATATCCCGCTCTTCTTTCTCACCCCGGAGGGGACTCAGGGCGGCTTACAAATCAAATGAACATACAATATGTTATTAGCATAGCACAATATAAGCATTAAATTACTATATTGTACTATATCATTATATGGTCATATTATTAGTCATATTTATTTATGTATTTATTTACTACATTTATATCCCGCTCTTCTTTCTCACCCCGAAGGGGACTCAGAGCGGCTTACAAATCAAATGTACATACAATATGTTATTAGCATAGCACAATATAAGCATTAAATTACTCTATTGTACTATATCATTATATGGTAATATTATTAGTCATATTACATTTAATATATAATATATAATAAATATTATTACATTGTATTATTATTAGTATAATATAATATTATAATATAATATAATATCGGAACATAATACATTAATATCGGGATGCAATACGGTAAGATACTGGAATGCAATACGTTAATATGCAATAGGTTAACATCGGAACACAATACGTTCATACTGGAATGCAATACGTTCCTATTGGAACGCAGTATGTTAATATCGGAACATAATACGTTAGTATCGGGACGCAATACGTTACTATCGGGATGCAATGCGTAAATATCAGAAGATAATACGTTAATATCAGGGCGCAATACGATGCTATCGGAACGCATTATGTAAATATCGGAACATTATATGTTAATATTGGAAAGCAATATGTTACTATCGGGATGCAATACGTTGTGATTGGAATGCAATAAGTTTAGATAGGAACGCAATACACTCGTATTGGAACGAAATACGTTAAGATCGGGATGCAATACGTTCATATCGGAACATAATACGTTACTATCGGGATGCAATACGTTAGTATCAGGATGCAATACGTTAATACTGGAATGCAATATGTTCCTATCGGAACACAATATGTTCGTATCGGGACGTAATACGTTAATATCGGAACATAATACGTTCATATCGGGACGTAATGTGTTGCTATTGGGACGCAATGTGTTACTATCGGGATGCAATACGTGATGATCGGAACGTAATAAGTTCATATAGGCACGCAATACGTTATGACCGGGATGCAGTACGTTCATATTCGAAGACAACGCGTTCACGCTGGAACGCAACACGTTCATATCGGGACACAACGCATTCACGCCGGAGCGCAACACAGTTGTTGTGCTCCACCAAGCCACAACCTGGCATTTCCGCGATGCCTTCTGGGTTAGAAAATGGAAGAAAAATGGCAGCTGGTGGTGAATATTCGGATCTGACGACCGCTCGGAAAGAAATTGACTCCGGAGGAATGTGAACCGAGCGGTAACGAAGTAGCGGCGGGAAAGCGTTGCTACCTCTGAGCGGATAAACGCAGAGCCGTGTGGTGGCATCCCTCTCTTCTTTGCCGTTCCATGACTCCCGCCCTCCTTTCCCGGCCCCGAACCTGCCCTGAATCCCTGAGCAGGGGACTCGTTTGTGTCTCCGAATCCTTCATCCGTCAGCCGTTGGCAGATTGATCCGTCCCTTTCATGCCGACGCCGGTCACACTCTGGCGTTGTATCCTGTGGGCCCGGCACAGGTCGGAGAAGGGCCCCGAGCACAAAGCGCGCCAGCGTAACCTGTGACACTTCACCGGGCTAATCGGGGACCACGAAGAGGCCGGCAACGGGGCAAGCCGCCGGCAGCGCAGAGATGAAGCTGTCAAAGAAGGCATCGGTCGGCGGAATATTAATTAATGCCGATGCCACCACGGGGACCGTTCTGGGAGCTTGATGTTCCTCCTGCCAAGATCCAAGGAATCCTTGCAGCGCCTGAGAGGATCCTAGAATCAATCCAAGGGTTGGAAGAGACCCCAAGGGCCATCCAGTCTAACCCTTGAGAAACAGATAGGTAGATGGATAGATAGATAGCTTTCTAGAGACCTCAAGGGCCATCCAGTCTAACCCTTCAGAGATAGATACAGATAGATAGGTAGATAGGTAGGTAGATAGAGTTAGAAGAGGCTACAAGGGTCATCCAGTAGAACGCCATGAGATGATAGATAGATTCCTAGAGTTGGAAGAGACCCAAAAGGCCTTCTAGTCCAACCCTTAAGGGATCGATAGGTAAGTAGATAGATTGATAGTTTCCTAGAGATGGAAGAAAATCCAAGGGCCATCCAGTCTAACCCTTAAGAGATATAGATAGGTAGGTAGGGTGGTAGGTAAATAGGGTTGGAAGAGACCCCAAGGGCCATCCAGTCTAACCCTTGAGAAACAGATAGGTAGATGGATAGATAGATAGCTTTCTAGAGACTCCAAGGGCCATCCAGTCTAACCCTTCAGAGATAGATACAGATAGATAGGTAGATAGGTAGGTAGATAGAGTTAGAAGAGGCTACAAGGGTCATCCAGTAGAACGCCATGAGATGATAGATAGATTCCTAGAGTTGGAAGAGACCCAAAAGGCCTTCTAGTCCAACCCTTAAGGGATCGATACGTAAGTAGATAGATTGATAGTTTCCTAGAGATGGAAGAAAATCCAAGGGCCATCCAGTCTAACCCTTGAGATATAGATAGGTAGGTAGGGTGGTAGAGGCCACAAGGGTCATCCAGTAGAATGCCATGAGATGATAGATACTTAGATAGATTCCTAGAGTTGGAAGAGATCCAAAAGGCCATCCAGTCCAACTCTTAAGGGATCGATAGGTAAGTAGATAAGTAGATAGTTT
Source organism: Anolis carolinensis (assembly GCF_035594765.1). Lineage (NCBI taxonomy): Eukaryota > Metazoa > Chordata > Lepidosauria > Squamata > Anolidae > Anolis > Anolis carolinensis. The sequence continues at coordinate 12,959,135 of NW_026943826.1, forward strand.
CCTAGAGACTCCAAGGGCCATCCAGTCTAACCCTTCAGAGGTTAGATACGGATAGGTTGGTAGGTAGGCAGATAGAGTTGGAAGAGAACCCAAGGGCCATCCAGTCCAATCCTTGAGATAGATAGATAGATGTAGATAGGCAGATAGGTAGATTCCTTGATTGATTGATTGATTCATAGGTAGGTAGGTAGGTGGAAAGGAAGAAAGATAGATTCCTATAGTTGGAAGAAATCCCAAGGGCTATCCAGCCCAACCCTTTAGAGATAGATAGGTAGACAGACAGGCAGAGAGACAAGTAGATAGATAAAGATAGATAAATAGATCCCTAGAGTTGGAAGAGACCCCAAGGGCCCACCAGTCCAACCCTGAAGAGATAGATTGATAAGAAAATAGATAGATAGATAGATAGATAGATAGATAGATAGATAGGGAGATAGAGGTAGATACTAGATAGGCAGGTAGATAAATAGATAGAAAGATAGGTAGGTAGGTAGAAAGATAGATGGATGGATAGGTAGATGGATAGGTAGATGGATGGATAGGTAGGTAGGTGGCTAGATGGATGGATGGATAGGTAGGTAGTTGGATGGATAGATACGTAGGTAGGTAGATAAATGGATGGATAGGTAGGTAGGTGATAGATAGATGGATGTATGGATGGATAAATGGATGGATGGATAGGTAGGTAGGTGGATAGATAGATAGTTGGATAGATAGATAGATAGATAGATAGATAGATAGATAGATAAATAGATAGATAAATAGATAGATAGATAGGTGGATGGATGGATAGATAGAAAGATAGATAGATAGATAGATAGATAGATAGATAGATAGATGGATAGATAATAGATAGGTAGGTAGGTAGGTAGGTAGGTAAGTTGGTGGGTGGATAGATAGATAGATAGATAGATATATTCCCAGAGTTGGAGGAGACCTCCCTATATAAAATGTGATGGGGATGGCATTTAATTTTATTGTACGACATACAATGACAACAAAGTTATTCTATTCCATTGGGATCAATGCCCTGAAAACCCTCCCGTTTGGTCCAAGCGGCGCATGGGCCGGGATGCTGGGCTTCGTTCCTCCTCCTCCTCGACTCGGGAGTGTTGACAGGAGTCTTTCATGTAGACGAATGTGCTAAGAGCACCGCTTGAGAGCGCATGTTTCATGTGGCAGGGGAAAGGGAGGGGGACGATGTTCGGCTGTCTCCGCCACTCCGGCATGCTAATGCCTCGTCGGCTCCCCGCGTTTCCATTTGCGACGGGGACTAATTTGAAAGGAATGGCCGGCCTCCCAGTGGACTTCAAAGCCCGCATTTGATGAGTCTGAGCAGTTCCAGCAAAGCTTTAATTTGAATTTCAGAGTGTGCAATTTTTTTTTCCCCGGTGACATTCAAGGAGGGATGATGGGGCCGGCGGTATCTATCTGTCAGCGGAGCCGCTTTCTCGTGCTGCGTGGCGACGGGGAAAAGAAGAAGGGAACGGGAAACGGCGAGAAGGGAAGGATGCTGACAGCAGAGCCACGCGGAGGGAGGAAGGAGGGAAGAAAGTGAGCCATACAACTGACCAAGTTCGAAAAAGGATATCTGTCTCCAAATTGGTCTACATATGGTACAGATCCCATACGTCGATGATATCACATCAGTGTCCTCCCCTCTTCCTCGGCCAATAACACTATGTCACACAATTATGAAAAACCTCCAGTTCTTGTTTAGTTGTGCCATCCTTACATTGAAAGTCGTTGTCATACTCAAGAAACGTGGTTGTTTTGGTGGCTGACGCAAACTAGGTTGAATGGGTTGAGACCTCCGAAGCTTTTGCACAAGCCTATTACATACTCCTCTCTCTGTTTACGTAGCGTTATATCTAAAATTGCTAGAACTATACATGAGTAGGGAGCCACTAGTGATGTGAAGGGTTAAACCGCTGAGTGGCTGAACTTGTTGACCGACCAAAAGGTTGACTTTTCGGATCCGGGGAGTGGGGCGAGCTCCCACTGTTAGCTCCAGCTTCTGCCAACCTAGCAGTTTGAATACATGCAAATGTGATTAGATCAATAGGTAAGCTAACAGTGTACGAAATCCAGCATATCTATCTAGTTTGCTGTGTCATAATACAATAACAATAATAATGGATACACAACCACTTTGCGTGGGACAACAAAAAGCAGAACACAAGTGCGCAGCTTTCATGGTTGGCTTGGAGGGAAAACCACGTTTTGGCATCAATTCGCCTGGGACAAAGCCTGTCGTCGGCTCTCGGCCTGGGACCATGAGCCTAGGCCCACCCAATTCGGAAAGGATCGTGCTTCCCAAGCTCATCCGACGGGAGAGCATCCGCCCTCGATGAATTTTCGGAGCCAAAGCTGCGCATTGTGGAAAGGGACGGGAGCCTCCATGCGGCTTTCGTCTCCCGCTATTGGCCTCCTCCTCCGCACCCGCCGCGGTATTAGCCACCCAGTGGGACACGCAACAAAGCCAGGGCCTTAAGACGGAAAACAGCCAATTACAAAGACACCAATTAATGGAGGAGTTGGGAAAGAAATCCCCCCAAACGGGTGGAAATGCCCAGGTACGCAGCGGAGAATGCAAATGCCGGCCCCTGCTGCATCGAAGCATCAAAAGTTCACCCTGACTCTCGTAGTAATAATTTGAATCAGAGTCCTGGGAGTAGCCGACACACCATACCATGTCCGTGGTAATGCCCGGAAGGATTCAGAAAGGGTCCAAAGGAGAGCGAGAGAACCAGTTCAATACTCTACTTCCAAGCCAAGTTCTCTACGTTCCTTGGCGTGGTTGAGGTCCACCATTGTGCTTGAAGACCCTGTGATATGAATCTGTGTCTACACTGTTGAGTTAATGCAGTTCAATGTCTCCTTAACTGCCATAACTCAATGCTATGGAGTCCCTCTACTTTCCTTGGCGTGGTTGAGGTCCACCATTGTACTTGAAGACCCTGTGATATGAATCTGTGTCTACGCTGTTGAATTAATGAAGTTTGGTGTCTCCTCAACTCCCATAACTCAATGCTATGGAGTCCCTCTACTTTCCTTGGCATGGTTGAGGTCCACCATTGTGCTTGAAGACCCTGTGATATGAATCTGTGTCTACACTGTTGAGTTAATGCAGTTCAATGTCTCCTTAACTGCCATAACTCAATGCTATGGAGTCCCTCTACTTTCCTTGGCGTGGTTGAGGTCCACCATTGTACTTGAAGACCCTGTGATATGAATCTGTGTCTACACTGTCGAATTAATGGAGTTTGGTGTCTCCTCAACTCCCATAACTCAATGCTATGGAGTCCCTCTACTTTCCTTGGCGTGGTTGAGGTCCACCATTGTACTTGAAGACCCTGTGATATGAATCTGTGTCTACGCTGTTGAATTAATGAAGTTTGGTGTCTCCTCAACTCCCATAACTCAATGCTATGGAGTCCCTCTACTTTCCTTGGCATGGTTGAGGTCCACCATTGTGCTTGAAGACCCTGTGATATGAATCTGTGTCTACACTGTTGAGTTAATGCAGTTCAATGTCTCCTTAACTGCCATAACTCAATGCTATGGAGTCCTTCTACTTTCCTTGGCGTGGTTGAGGTCCACCATTGTGCTTGAAGACCCTGTGATATGCATCTGCATCTACACTGTCAAATTAATGGAGTTTGGTGTCTCCTCAATTCCCATAACGCAATGCTATGGAGTCCCTCTACTTTCCTTGGCATGGTTGAGGTCTACCATTGTGCTTGAAGACCCTGTGATATGAGTCTGTGTCTACGCTGTTGAGTTAAGGCAGTTCGATGTCTCTTTAACTGCTATATCTCAATGCTATGGAGTCCCTCTACTTTCCTTGACGTGGTTGAGGTCCCCATTGTGCTTGAAGACCTTTTGATATGAATCTGTGTCTACACTGTTGAGTTAAGGCAGTTTGATGTCTCTTTAACTGCTATATCTCAATGCTATGGAGTCCCTCTACTTTCCTTGACGTGGTTGAGGTCCACCATTGTGCTTGAAGACCCTATGACATGAATCTGCGTCTACGCTGTTGAGTTAATGCAGTTCAATGTCTCCTTAACTGCCATAGCTCAATGCTATGGAGTCCCTCTACTTTCCTTGGCGTGGTTGAGGTCCACCATTGTGCTTGAAGACCCTGTGATATGAATCTGTGTCTACGCTGTTGAGTTAAGGCAGTTCGATGTCTCCTCAACTCTCATAACTCAATGCTATGGAGTCCCTCTACTTTCCTTGGCGTGGTTGAGGTCCCCATTGTGCTTGAAGACCTTTTGATTTGAATCTGTGTCTACGCTGTTGAGTTAAGGCAGTTTGATGTCTCTTTAACTGCTATATCTCAATGCTATGGAGTCCCTCTACTTTCCTTGGCGTGGTTGAGGTCCACCATTGTGCTTGAAGACCCTGTGATATGAATCTGTGTCTACGCTGTTGAGTTAAGGCAGTTTGATGTCTCTTTAACTGCTATATCTCAATGCTATGGAGTCCCTCTACTTTCCTTGGCGTGGTTGAGGTCCACCATTGTGCTTGAAGACCCTGTGATATGAATCTGCGTCTACGCTGTTGAGTTAAGGCAGTTTGATGTCTCTTTAACTGCTATATCTCAATGCTATGGAGTCCCTCTACTTTCCTTGACGTGGTTGAGGTCCCCATTGTGCTTGAAGACCTTTTGATATGAATCTGTGTCTACGCTGTTGAGTTAAGGCAGTTTGATGTCTCTTTAACTGCTATATCTCAATGCTATGGAGTCCCTCGACTTTCCTTGGCATGGTTGAGGTCCACCATTGTGCTTGAAGACCCTGTGATATGAATCTGCGTCTACGCTGTTGAGTTAAGGAAGTTTGATGTCTCTTTAACTGCTATATCTCAATGCTATGGAGTCCCTCTACTTTCCTTGGCGTGGTTGAGGTCCACCATTGTGCTTGAAGACCCTGTGATATGAATCTGCGTCTACACTGTCGAATTAATGGAGTTTGGTGTCTCCTCAACTCCCATAACGCAATGCTATGGAGTCCCTCTACTTTCCTTGACATGGTTGAGGTCCACCATTGTGCTTGACGGGCCTGTGATATGAATCTGCGTCTACAATGTTGAGTTAATGCAGTTCAATGTCTCCTTAACTGCCATAACTCAATGCTATGGAGTCCCTCTACTTTCCTTGGCATGGTTGAGGTCCACCATTGTGCTACTTTGGATAGAGACCACCATATCTTCTCCCTAAAATGGGAAGAACGGGTTGTCTCTGACCGACATGTCACCTATCATGGCCTTCCTCCGCACCCATGGCTATGTAGGATTCCCTGATATGAACGGATCCTGATCACATGCTACTTTGGTTAGGGACCACTATATCTTCTCCCCAGATGAGAAGAACGGGTTGTCTCTGAGCGACATTTCATCCCATGATGACCTTACATAAATGGATCCTGATCCCATGCTACTGTGAATAGAGACCACCATATCCTCTGACTGACATTTCACCCCGTGATGGCCTTCCTCGACACCCATGGAGCATCTCCAGGTGATGCCGGAAGATCCTGGGGTTCGATGTCCCGCTGTCCTGACCTCCTTTCTGAGATGTACAGATAATGGAGCCACCCAACCGTTGGTGCCTGCAACTAATTCAGTGGAAAGGCCCCCCGCCAAGCCACTAAAAGCCCGGCTTCCCGAGTCAAGGAGGCAGAGTCAAAAGTGAGGACCTCGCCCTGGAGTCACTGAAGCTTTGGCTGCGGAGACCACAAATGGACGAGACCCAGAAGCAGAAGAATCGGTCCAGGAGATGGGACAGGTGAGTGAGGACATCTCGACTTGGCTTTGCTTGCATGAGCGTCATCTTCTGGGCTTTCAGAAGCAGGCCGTCCCCGAGTTACATCCGACTTACGAATGACTCCCAGTGAAGAACGGGGCTGAGGCAACAGAAAGGGAGAGGAATCTTATGTTATAGGTTAGTACTAGCTGTGCCCGGCCACGCGTTGCTGTGGCGTAGTCTGGTGGTTAGGGTCCCTCTGGTTAGGACGCAGCTTGGTTTTGAAGCTGTAAGGCTGTTCAGTGGTATTCAAGTTGGACAACGGAGGATAGTACGAGGGAGGGAAATAAAAAATAGATATAGGCCAATCCGTTATTTTTTGTTTGGGGGGGGGGGGTTAAATGAAGGACATAGCTTGGATGTGTTAGTGTATTGTGGCAAAAATTGGTGGCATTTGGTCCAGTGGTTTTGTTGTTAACTCGATCCTAATTACGCACATTACATGTGTGTGTATATATATATATATATATATATATATATATATATATATATAATATTATATATATATATACACACACACACACACACATACACACACACATATACACACACATATAATTATCCAGAACGCCAGTTTTGGCTGGAGATGGCACCAACTCAAACCCAAACTCAATGACACCTTATCCACCACGTCAGTGTCTACTGGCTATGCGCTTTCCTTGGGATCTTGGATAGCTTCTCATGGATAGCAACAAGAACTCCATTTCATATTCGGCTTTGGAAAAAAATAAATGCCGAAGTAATGTGCTGAAGCAGAGGCATCGGAAGCCGACGGCTAAGCCCAAGCTAAGACAATGTCCACATCATTAGAAACCGGCATCTCCCTTTGAGATCGGGACTTTATTGAATGTTCTTGAATTGTTCTTCGAGGTAAATTTCATTTGTCGGCGGGGCCGTGGGAACAAATAGACAATGCGTCGCCCGCGCTGGAAAAAATTACTTCGGAAAATACCTTTTTTCCCTCCTGCAATTTTGGTCATTTCCAGAACGGTTGCGTCGGCCGTGGGGAGCGCGTTCACAGTTTGCCGTGGTTTTTTTGGGGGGGCGAGTAAATTATATTTGCATGCGCCGAGCTTCTCCCGAGCGCACAGCGAGCGTGTCCACCGGCGACAGGAATTGGGGAGATGGAAAAGGTTTAATATACGGGGAGATTAGGGAAGTGTTTGACAACTGCTCGCCGTAAGCCGATCAGAGGGAAGGAAACCGGTCGCCACGCTGCATTCTGATGAGGTTTCGGGGGAGACAAACGAGAACGGGCAGCAATGGGAGTCTGGCGTCCCACCCTCCACAGCTTTGCCTTCGCTGCTTTGTCTCTGGGCTCTCAGTCTCTTCATCTTTGCCATGGCACAGCAGTAACAACAACAACAACAACAACAACAACAATCTTTATTTCTAGACCGCCCTCTCTCCCCAGATAGATCATGGATCATGGAGAAGGTCCCATCTCTCGTTCCCACCAGCCGCGCTTGTGATGGGGTGGGACCGAGAGTAGGACCTTCTCCACTGACTGAAGTTTGCTATAGGAGAGTAGGGTGGGAGCCATTTTTATTTCTTTAGGGAGGGAGTTCCAGAGGTGGGGGGAGATCACGGAGAAGGCCCCGTCTCTCGTTCCCACCAGCCGTGCTTGTGACGGCGGGTCGGACTGAGAGTAGGACCTTCTGCACTGACTGAAGTGCCCGAGATGGTCTATACAGGGAGATGCAATTTGACAAATAGCCTGGACCTGAGCCATCCAAGTTATTTGTAGCACCGAGGCCGAGAGGTGACTGACTCCATGTTTCACTGAAGCCCTCTCACCACCTTATGCACTCTTTCGAAACAAGGTCTAGCAGGACACATCGTATCATAGAATCGTAGTATCGTAATATTGTAGAAACGTAGAATCGTAGCACCGAAGGCAATCATACTCAACCTAGGATGATGATATGATGTTGCCATCTCTCTGGCATCTCTAGGTCCTCCAGCGCAACTCCATCATCAACGTCCAGTAGAAGCATGTTCTGTGTGGGAAGTTTGGCCCAATTCTATCGCTGGTAGGGGTTCAAGGGGCTCCTTGATTGTAGGCGAACTATAAATCCCAGCAATGATAAACAATGCAAACCGTTGACCCTGGGCAGTAAATCAACGGGTGGTAGACCTCACAACCTCTGAGGATGCCTGCCATAGATGTGGGCACAACGTCAGAACGTCAGGACAGCCCGGAAAACTCACAGCAGTTCAGTGATTGAAAGCCTTTGACAACACATCGGTCATGAGATATTTCTGCTGATTTCTCGCTGCGTTGTGACCGCTTTGAATTCGGGACGCCTTGGGACACCGAAAGGGCCTGAAAAAAAGGTTAGCGGCAGCGACGCAAAGAGGACGGAACAAAGTGGATGTTAAATGTGGAAGAGCTGGGAGGAGGAGGAGGAGGAGGAAGCAGAGTCGGACACCCGTCACCCACGGACTCCTTTGTGTTGTCCTTTCCGACGGTTCCGGCGTCTCCGCGGGCCCCTGTGTAAAGAGACGCGAGGCGGGAGCTGTCAAGAGGCATTTGGTCTTTATTCGGGCTGAGAATTGAATCCGGAACCTGGAACCCCACCTTGACCCCCTCGAGAGGGAGGCGGCGGTGACAACAATAAGATGAGAGTGAAGCGTTTCCTTGTGGGAGCAGATCACAGGCTCTTGGAAGCCGGATTTGAAAAGCGGGAGGAGAGCAGCGAGGCTGCTGAAGTGGCAGAAAGGAGGCGCGCGGCAGGAATACCAATTGGGCCCCCGTCACATCCGCGCCGGGAAATGGCTGAGATCGTCCTCCGCAACACCTGGAAGAGCGGGAGGATTCCTCTGAGAAGAGTCGCTGGACACCGGAAGCCACAAGGAAAGCGAAGTTGCCCCTGCCTTCGTTTGCGGAACGTCCTCTATATCCACCTAAGCTACAGTCGTCTGCTTCTGTCCGTCTACTACGTCCAGGAAGACGTCACAAGGCTCGGAATGCCATTGGTGTCCAGAGCATACCAATATTCCAGGCATGGGCAAACAAAAGGTCCGGGGGTTGGAGTGCTTACCTTAGGCCGTCCTCATTTTCCCTGCCCTCCTGGCAGGACACGGTGGCATATTGCATCCTTATGTAAAAAAGATGGAGGAGGAAGGCATGTAGCTACTGAGAGCCCTCGGGACTGCTCTCAGTCACTGTGTGTCTCGATCTCGACAGTGCAAGCGACCCCATATTTATGCTGGGAGGACATCTCGAAAAAGCCATGCAGTGGCTGAGAGCCCTCCGGAGTACTCTCAACTGCCGCCTGTCTTACTCTCCTCCCGGTATAATGCCAAGAGGACCCATCCTTATACCGGGAGGATGCTCGAAAAAGCCATGCAGTGGCTGAGAGCCCTCCAGAGCACTCTCAACTGCCACCTGTCTTACTCTCCTCCCGGTATAATGCCAAGAGGACCCATCCTTATACCGGGAGGATGCTCGAAAAAGCCATGCAGTGGCTGAGAGCCCTCCGGAGCACTCTCAACTGCCACCTGTCTTGCCCTCCTCCCGGCATAATGCCAAGAGGGACCTATCCTTACACCGGGAGGATGCTCGAAGAAGCCATGCAGTGGCTGAGAGCCCTCCAGAGCACTCTCAACTGCTGCCTGTCTTGCCCTCCTCCTGGCATAATACCAAGAGGATCCATTGTTATCCTGGGAGGACGGCTCGAAGAAGCCATGCAGTGGCTGAGAGTCCTTCGGAGCACTCTCAACTGCCGCCTGTCTTGCCCTCCTCCCGGCATAATGCCAAGAGGTCCCATCCTTACACCGGGAGGATGCTCGAAGAAGCCATGCAGAGGCTGAGAGCCCTCTGGAGTATCTCAACTAACACCTGTCTTGCCCTCCTCCCAGTATAATGCCAAGGGGACTGATCCTTATGTTGGGAGGATGCTCGAAGAAGACATGCAGCGGCTGAGAGCCGTCCAAAGTACTCTCAACTGCCGCCTGTCTTGCCCTCCTCCCGGCATAATGCCAAGAGGTCCCATCCTTATGCCGGGAGGATGGCTCGAATCCATGCAGCGGCTGAGAGCCCTCCGGAGCACTCTCAACTGCCACCTGTCTTATCCTCTTCCCGGCATAATGCCAAGAGGACCTATCCTTTAGTAATCTCTCCAAAACGTTTCATTTCGTAATACTTCGGAGGCGATCCTGCTCCAATTAGTAATTCGGAAATTCGGAGATCTGTATTTACGAATCGTACCGATCTCCGATTTTCGAAAAGGATCTCCGAAACTTTGCTCGGCCCTTACTACGAAGTGTGTGATATTTCACGGGGTCAATGCAGGGTCAAAGAGAGTTTTGTATGTCGGTGTAGACGAGTTGGACCCACGATCCTCCCCTGCGTTTGATGAGGTGGTGAGGATGCCAACTTGAGTTTTGCCATTCGGTTCGGCAAATTGCCCGCCGAGTTTCCCTCGCTTGCAAACGAAGAGGCGAGCATGTGCATGTCTATGCATGTGCGGGAACTTGAAAAGCAAACGAACGTATGTTTTATACTCTCTCTACGCCGTTGAGTGGAGTACAAAAGTTCATCTTTAATAGGAGGGCAGCGCCGACTGCTTCGAGCTGCAGTTTGACACAGATAGGGAGCTCCAGCGCCTTTGAAGTTGCTTCTGATTTCTCATGCTGCCTGAAGTAACTGCCTTATTTATGCGGCATCTGGGAGATGGTCCCTTGCCGCCGCGCTCGTCTTTTTTTCCTCCCCTTCGTATCCAGCGCTTGTTTCTGAAAACCTGGTGCCCAGCTGTAGACCCAGACTTTAAAAGCGATGAGACGGTGCCTGGGCCTTCGGGGACTCCTAGCCTCGCCGAGATCCATATTTCGCCCCCTTCCGCGCTCTCCCTCCCACCTGCCAACCCTTTTTCCCCGAAATTGTTCTCTACGAGTCCGAGGCGGTGGGTTGATCTTCAAAGCGTGAAGGTGCATCCCTTTCGATTTGTTTCAAAACCTGTCTCCAGCCATTTTCGTCGATGGATGAAATAGTTATTTAGAGAACCCACACCATAGGGCTGTGCGGTGGAGGAAAATAAAATGTTTCAAAAGCCATTGCAAAATTATGGGGTGCCGGCGTTTCGTCTCTAAAACGTCGTGAGTGAAAATTTCGTGCCGATAACGAAAGTCGCGAAATTTCGTGACTTTTTCTCACAATTTCGCAAAGGAAATTTCCGGGGCTCCTTTCTCTCTCGTTGTTACAGCTACTGCGGTGAAACTTGCAACAGTTATATAACACACGAGCTGTGCCCGGCCACGCGTTGCTGTGGCAAAGTGGTGGTGGTATTGGTTAAAAATTGTTGTGTAATTTTTATTTGATGTTATTTGTATTTTTAAATTACTTTTATTGTAAGTTATCTTTTTATTTATTGTATTTTATTATTTTCTTGTATAATTTTTAGTTATTTTTTGTTATTATGGTATTTTATTGTATTAATTTTTTAGTGTTTTTAATTATTTTTACTGTTTTTTATTATTTTTTATTGGGTTGCTAGGAGACCAAGTTGGAGGAGCTTAGCCTTCTAACTGGCAGCAATTGGATAAAAGCAATTATTCCTCTCTCTCTAATTAGGACTTTATTTTTCTTTTCTTTTTGTTGTATCAACCTAGAGGCGTGGATGATGGGTTGTGTCATCAAATTTCGAGGTTGGGGGGCCTGTAATTTTGTTGTTTTGTGGGTCGCCGTGATGCCATCACTCTTATATATATATAGATTTCCCACTGTCGGCTCATCCCGTTTCAGAACATTTCACTTCTCCACGATCAGAGACGGCCCAAGTGTAGGCAAACAGAATTTTGGTGCCCCCCCCCCAAACCAATCACTGAAAAATAAAAGCGTTGGATAAGCGAAAATGTTGGATAATAAGGAGGGATTAAGGAAAAGCCTATTAAACACCAAATTACATTATGATTTTACAAACTAAGCACCAAAACATCATGTTATACAACAAATCAACAGAAAAAGCAGTCTCGACTGCGCCCCCGTATGTTTTGTGCCACAGGCGACTGCCTAATTCGCCTCATGGTTGGACCGGCTCTGCTTTTGCCCACATTCTTGGCCACGCAAGTGTGGCCGTGTGCTCCTTTCCTGCCAGCCCTTCCTTCTTCTTGCTCTCTTGGCCTCTCGTTTGCAGCCTATCCCTCTCCCTTTCTTAAGTCTCTCACTCCGTCTCTTCTGGGTTGGCAGGTCTGATCGAGGCAGGAGACCTCGGAGAAGGTGGAATAATACATCAGGCCAAGCCATCAAGCTCCTTGACAGCCCCTTTCAGACAGGCCCTGCCCTCGTCATCGAAAGCTTCGCTTTCACTTGCTAAATACAGAAATCAGCGCATCAAAAGGAGTCTGCAGGGCTGCTGGGGAGACGGGCGGCCAACTTGAAGACTTCCAGACACGTTTGCAAATGCTTTTGGGCAGGAAGCAGAGCCGGTCCAACAATGAGGCGAATTAAGCGGTCACTTGGGGCGCAAAACATACGGGGGCGCAGTCGAGGGGGTGCCAAAATTCTGTTCGCCTACACTTGAAAATTACCTATGGCCGGCTCTGGGCAAAAGCATTCCAGAATCAGGAACTGGGCTGCCTGAAACAAAGTCCTGTCGAGTCTCCTGTATCCGAAATGAGTGAGGCCAGAAGCATTTTGGAATTTTTCGGATTTCGGAACGCCTATATTTACATATAAGTGCACAATGTAACATCTTGGAGGTGGGGCCCAAGTCTAAACACTGATGCTTTCAACTGTCTTCCCATAAGGCATGGGACTGGGTGGCCCTTGGAGTCTCTTCCAACTCTATGATTCTATAATTCCGTGATGCTGTGATTGCGTGGTGTTGAAGTGCCGCGATTTTATGATGCTATCATTCTGTGATGCTATGATGCCGTGATTCCGTGATTCTGTGGCGCCATAACATTGTGATGCTATGATTCTGTGATGTTGTAATTCTGTGATGCTGTGATTCTATGAAGTTATGATTATGTGATGTCGTGATGCCATGATGTGATAATGTCACAATTCTGTGAAATTTGTGATGCTGTGATACCGTGATGCCTTCATGCCATGATTTTATGATGATGTGATTCTGTGATACTATGATGCCGTGATGCCATGATGCCATGATTCTGTGATGTCATAATGATAGGATTCCTTAATATGATGCCGTGTTGCCCTAGTGATGTGATTCTGTGATGCCTTGATGCCGTGATGCTGTGGTTCGGACTTCCAGCAACGTCGGATTCGAATTCCAGGGCTCTGGACTCCATAAGGAGTGAACCTTCTGTGATGCCACAATGCCGTGTTGTCATGATGCTGTGATTTGGACTTCCAGCAACCTCGGGTTCAAATTCCAGGGCTCTGGTTTCCATAAGGAGTGAACTCTCTGTAACACCGTGATTCTGTGATGTTGCGATGCCGTGATGCTGTGATGCCGCAGTGCCGTGATGCTGCGATTCGGACTTCCAGCAACCTCAGGTTCAAATTCCAGGGTTCCGGTCTCCATAAGGAGTGAACCTTCTCCGTCTTGGTTCGCTGCCCTTTTGAACCATTCTAGTCCTGAGGCTGGGGATGGCAGAGAGCTAGTGTTAACCATTTGCAGGCGGGGAGCAACGGCCCTTCCGCCTTCCGCCCGCGGCACAACCACCTGCCCGCCTCTCTCCGGAGCCCCTCTTCGCCTGCCTTGCAACGGCCCCCCGTTGTTTCCTCGGCCTTGCTCCTTGTTGTGAGCCCAGGGCCAGCTTTCGGGGAGGGGTGTGAAGCCACATCTCCCCCCCACGGGAGCACTTGACACGCTACTCCTCTCACACGGACGGGCCCTTGACACGCCACCGCTGTCACAACACGGCAATCAGCCGGCCGAGGATTGCTCTGAGTGACACGGCGGCGGCCTCGCTCGTTCCATCTTCCCTTCTTCCGTGGCAGCTGTGCCTTAAAAACATAAGAGACCAATTCCGGGGGGAGACGAGATAAACGCCTTCGTTAAATAAAGAGATTCGGAGAAGAAGAAGAGCGAGGGGGAGGTGGGGTGGTCCCTTTCCTTGGCTTCTCCTTTCCCTTCTCGTTGCCTTTCTTCTCTTGACTTTGTCCCTCCGCCTCTTCTTCTTCCCGATCTCGAGCGGCCTTGTTATCCACCCGAGACCAAGCGAGAGGTAAGCAGCGGGCACAGAGAGCGGCAAGAAGCGGGAAGAGAGCGTTACCGTAACCGTTCGCTTCGGCCACTTCATTTGCCATTTTGCTCTCCACGAAATGCAGAAAGAGCTCTATCATAACCGTTAATTTAGACCACTTTGTTCACCACTTCGCTCTCCACGTAATGCGGAAAGAGCTCTAACGTAACCGTTCACTTCGGCCACTTCGTTCTCTACTTCGCTCTCCACAAAATGCGGAAAGGGCTTTACCGTAACCGTTCGCTTCGGCCACTTCATTTGCCATTTTGCTCTCCATGAAATGCAGAAAGGGCTTTACTGTAACCGTTCGCTTCGGCCACTTCACTCGCCACTTAATTCTCCCCAAAATGTCGGCATGCCTTCTGCATGACCCATATGTATGCACTATGAAAAAATCTTTGGAAAATGTTCTGTTCCTGGTTTGAAAGTGTTACGTAATGTGATCAAATCTGCAATCCCGCAATTGCGGAGGGCCGACTGTCATAGCTTTCGGCAGCTAGGCGTCTTAGACTTCCAAAACTGGCGGGAAATAGTAAGATGGCGTTGCTGACACTCACATTTTCCCTATGAGATCGCAAAGGTGAGGATGTATTCTGAATATAGAATATATATATATATATATATATATATATATATATATATATTGCACATTACATATATATATTTATTTATTTACAGTATTTATATTCCGCCCTTCTCACCCCGAAGGGGACTCAGGGCGGATTACAATGAACACATATATGGCAAACATTCAATGCCAACAGACAAACAACATTCAGTTTTAGACAGATACAGAGGCATTTTTAACATCTTTCCAGCTTCACGATTCCGGCCACAGGGGGAGCTGTTGCTTCACCATCCACTGGTGGCTGTTCTTCCTCATTCTTTTCCTCGTGAGCAGTTTTATGGTGTTGTAGATTAGTTAAATTAGCCTCCCGCATAAAGCGTACCTAAATTTTCCCTACTTGACAGATGCAACTGTCTTTCGGGGCTGCTAGGTCAACAGCAAGCCGGGGCTATTTTTTTTTTTATGGTCGGAGGCTTAACCCGACCCGGGCTTCGAACTCATGACCTCTCGGTCAGTAGTGATTTATAGCAGCTGGTTACTAGCCAGCTGCGCCACAGCCCGGCACATTACATTTATATATATAAATGTGCATAATTCCCATGGAGTAAACAACAAAACCACTGGACCAAGTCACACCAAATCTGGCCACAAAAGACATAGTCATCCAATCAATCTGCATGTGGCAGCGTGTCACCAAAAATGGCTAGGCGTGTCAGTGCTGACATGCGTGTCGTAGGTTGGCCATCACTATGTCAACGTAGTAATATTGTTACGTGGCATTATGTCAACATTACCAAGGAATCCTTGGAGCTGTCCAACATCAGATCGGACTGCGTTGGAAGAGGATGAGATTCCCAAGCAGAAGACATCCAGTCCAACCTCAACAAGAGTCGGGCTAGATGGCCGCCCAACCAAGGATTCCCCCGGGGAGGAATCAGCCAGGCTACAAGGCCCAGCTGATTCCCCCATCCCGTTCTATTGTCCTATTGTGCTGTAAGGTAGACTCTCGCAAGCAAGACGGCCTGCTTTGCCCGTGACCTGCCTCGGGATGAGCCGAGAGCAGAGCGCCGACACGGAAGCGAGAGCAGAGAAGGCCCTGCACAGCGGGAGGCATTGATCTGTTTGCATGTTTCCGTGCCAAGGTTTCCGTGCCGGGCTGGCGTGTGGATGGATTCCATTCCCTCCTTGTCACCTCGGTTCAGGCTCACGCAACAGCGAGAGCGTGCTGGGATGGCGATGCGTCAGGCTCGCCATCAGAGGGTTAAGCAGAGACTTAGAGGAGGCAGAGCTCTTTCCAGAGCCCCACTGTAAAGAAGTGTGATGACAGGGATGGAATCTTTTTGGATCCCACCGCTGCCACCAAAATGCGAAGGGTTCACCTTCTACCTCTATGTATTTCACTTTTCAATGTTGTCGCTGCCACCACCTTTGAAAGATGCTTTGCTCAAATAATAAGCAACATTTGAAGAAACAGTAACTTGTTTATTTATAGCACAAAGCTTGATGGTTGCAAGAATGTTATATCTTGAGGTGAACGATGTTACTTCTGTACAGTAAGTGTTGCAAGATTTCTCAATAGTTTCACTGAGCTTAGTATGGTATCAGCTTTATATTACTTGTTTCTTTCAGTTAGGAATACTGTCCTTCTTTAAACTTAGTTGACCTGTACCCGATCAAACTTGGATTGGGGAGTTTAACTGGTTAACCCTAGTCCTCCTTGACTTAGGGATATAGCCTCAGCTCTTTAGTTATTCCTACTAAAGGCTCAGCAACTTTAATTTTAGCCCTTCTCCGCTAAAACTCTCTAGCTGCTCAACTTCCTCCCACAATCTCTTTTTTTTCGATCACACTCCTTTCTCACTGAACAGAACCAACTGCTCTGCTCAACCGACAAACTCCAACTGCCGAATTCCAACTGCTAAATTTTGAATTCTAAGGCTTCCACCAGCAAGGTGAAGCCACGCCCCTTTTCCTGGCCATGCCTTAGAGGCTCCCAGCTTCTGTATAAGAATAGCTGAAATATATAACCTTAAACAGTCAACCCTAACATAGCAATCATGAATAAAACACAATGATCATGACATCTTTACACCCACCTCCATCCTTTCCTGTCTTGGCTTCTGTTAAAAGGCATTTCCATCGCACTCCGTTGCAGCCACGTTCGGTGTTCGGTATTCAGTGTTCAGTCCCAATATATTATTATTAGTATTGCTAGCTGTGCCCGGCCACGCGTTGCTGTGGCGTAGTCAATTGGCCACCTTGGTTAGCATTTCATGGCATTGTAGCCTTGAAATCCTCATTAGGGGAATCCTTTGTTGGGAGGTGTTAGCTGGCCCTCGTTACCTGTCTCCAATTCCCTTGTTTTCAGAGTGTTGCTCCTTATTTACTGTCCTGGTTTTCGAGATTACATTGTTCCGTATCATTATACCACAGTAATGATTATATATTATACAGTAGAGTCTCACTTATCCAACACTCACTTATCCAACGCTCTGGATTATCCAACGTATTTTTGTAGTCAATGTTTTCTTTATTATTATTTTCTTTTTCTTTTTTTCTTTCTTTTTTTAAAAATTTCCTTTTTTCTTCTTTTTTTCCCCACTGTTATATTTCCTCCTATTTTAATTTTATGTTGTAAAGCATTAATAAAAATTTATTTTTTAAAAATATTTTCAATATATCGTGATATTTTGGTGCTAAATTTGTAAATACAGTAATTACTACATAGCATTACTGAGTATTGAACTACCTTTTTCTGTCAAATTTGTTGTATCACATGATGTTTTGGTGCTTAATTTGTAAAATCATAACCTAATTTAATGTTTAATAGGCTTCTCCTGAATCCCTCCTTATTATCCAAGATATTCGCTTATCCAACGTTCTGCCGGCCTGTTTACGTTGGATAAGCGAAACTCTACTGTATTTATAATCTTATATTATCTGCTTAGAACTGGATTGTATGAGGCTGTATAAAATCCACACTGAACTGGATTATATGACAGTGTGGGCTCAAGATAATCCAGTTCAAAGCAGATACTGTGGATTATGTGCCTTGGCATTCTGGGTTATATAGCTCTGTGGAAGGGACTTGAGTCTACACTGCCATATAATCCAGTTCAGATAATTTGTTATCTATAGGCCTAAGTGAACCCTGTCTGTCCCCCCCCCCCCCCCCCCCGGGCACCATTGTGGCTGACACGAAGGGGATGGGGCCTAAGGGTGGTGGGGCCTACCCTTCTGACTGGCAGCGAGGGGGAGAATGGCTCTTCCTCAGCCTTCCCGCCCCCCACTTTCTAATTGGATGTCTATATAGTCCTGTGTGTGCAAGGAAGGAGAGAAATCCCTCCAAGAAGAACAGTCATGGCAACTGGCTCTCTCTCTACCTGCTCTTCTCCACGTCAGCTGTAAACAGAGTATCATCATCATAGGTATACATATGATATTGATAATATTGTCATGTTATACAATGTAATACTAATAATAATACCATATAATAATATTAATTATATGTTATATGTTACATATAATATTACAGTATAGTGGTATAGTTCAATATGGTAATATATAATGCGAATATTGTGCTATGCTAATAATATAATATGTTGTATGTACATACAGCTGCTCTGAGTCCCCTTTGGGGTGAGAAGGGCGGGATATAAATGTAGTAAATAAAGGTAGTAAATAAATAAATAAATCATTTTAGACTTAGGCTTGCCCAAAGTCTGAAATGACTTGAAGACACACAACAACAACAACAACAACAACAACAATCCTAATTAACCTGACTATCTCATTGGGCAGAAGGAGGCCCACACTTCCTATTGAAATCCTGATAGGTTTATGTTGGTTAAAATTGTTTTCATTTTTAAATATTGTATTGGTCTTTCATTGTTATTGTTGTTTTTCACTACAAATAAGACATGTGCAGTGTGCATAGGGATTTGTTCATATTTCTTTTTCAAATGATAATTCGGCCCTTCCACAGTCTGAAGGATTGTAGACCGGCCCCCTGCTTAAAAAGTTTGAGGACCCCTGATATAGGCCAATCCAGTTTTTTGAGCTGAAGGACATACCTTGGATGTGTTGGCATATTGTGGCCAAATTTGGTGGCATTTGGCCCAGTGGTTTTGTTGTTAACTCAATCCTACAAACGAACGGTACATTTTTGTATATATAGATTATTATGCTTTCCAAAGTGTATGCCGAGAGAAACCAGAAAAAAACCCAACACAGGCTTCGGATAATAAGAAGCCAAGAGTCCGGTGGTGAACGCACAAGTTTTATTCTCTGCAGAAACAGGAGAACGTTCGAGCAGGAGGCAACATCCAAGGATCTCCTCGCAGTGTCTATTCAGAACACGGTCCCGCTTTCATCCATTCTTGGAAGCCATTTCCGCCCTGCAGTGTCTTCTTCTCCCCAAACCCCAAAACCCACCACTTCCTTGTTATATTATTGCAGGGATTTCACTCCCAACGCACCTTGGAAAAAAGAAGAAGAAAGTATTGCATCTTTCCCTATTGTGTAAAAAGGACACAAGCTTCCATAGGAAGAAACGACATATTTCCGCTATACAACCGTAGAGTAAAAGTGAGGTGTTATTATTTGCCCTGCCGAGGTGGCTAGCCACATGTTATTGCGTTCCAGAATAGCTCACAAAGCCCGCCCACCAGGTCCCACTTCCTGGGCCCTGTAGCTGTCAATCAATTGAGAGGGGGAGTGGCCAGCAGCAATAAATCATCACTGACCGTGAGGTTATTGGTCTGAAGCTCCCGACGGTTAACAGCCTAGCTTGCTGTTGACCTAAGCAGTTCGAAAGCAGATGTGTCTGTAAGTAGAAAATTCTAGGTACCGCTTAATGCAGGGAGGCTAATTTAACTTAATTTGTGACACGGCGTGAGAAGAACATGAGGAAGTACTAGCTCAAGCTGGTGAGCTATTAAACAAGGTCAGAGGCTGTGGTAGAAAACCTCTGCCAACTGTGACACCAAGACTCTGTAGTGAGTTCCATTATGAGATTTCGAACCCAGTGCTGAAATCTACTTGGCAGGCACAGAAGGGAACTGGGGAATAAATGGATGACTGGAACTTGTGCTAAGTGGGTGGATCTCTTGTGTCGAGGAGTGAAAAGAAATACACACGTCGTATTGTCGAAGGCTTTCATGGGTTGCGGTGAGTCTTTCAGACTGTGTGGTCATGTTCTCTCCTGATGTTTCACCCAGATCTGTGGCAGGCATCCTCAGAAGTTATGAGTCAGGAGGGAAAGCTTCTGGAACATAGCCATACAGCCCAAAAGACTCACAGCAACCCAAGACACACATCAATCTTCCTTCTACACAACCGCACTCCATAAACCAAAACATGGCGTGAGAAGGACCAGCATTTAGCACATAGGAGACTCCTTGTGTAGGTGAAGATCCTCCGATTTAGCAGCAATGGAGTAACAACAGTCCAACTTTTCTTGGAGCTGGAGGAAGGACTGGTTGCCACCCAGAATGATGTCTAGCACCTGGAGGTGGAACACTCAAAGGAGACCTGAATTCGTGACTCTGAAGTCCTGGAGCCACATCTAAGGAGCTTCAAGTGTTGAGTGTTGGCCAACGTCTCAACAAGTCCTGCCTTTTTGAAGTAGACAATCGTGGTCTACAAAGGAGACCTGAATTCGTGACTCTGAAGTTCTGGAGCCACAGCTAAGGAGCTTCAAGTGTTGAGTGTTGGCCAACATCTCAACGAGTCCTGCCTTTTTAAAGTAGACAATCGTGGTCTACAAAGTCCGCCCAGTCCATCCTTCTTGTTGTGTGAGATGTTCCTCTTCAGCTCTCTCAACAATTATTGCGTCGGGATGGCCAGAGAAGGCCTTATCAATGTTTATATATACCCTGTGTACACATCTTTGTCCCGAGTCATGCCGAAGAATGAGAAGCACCACGGCATGGCCTGTCCAGTTCTTCAAGCAACGTCTGTATTGATCTATGCGCCATGCCGTTCAAGTCAGTGGTCACCATAAGTCTGCGCAGTGTGTGGTCCAACGGTGAGGATTAGCCGGACCTCACACTACATATAGGCCCTTCTATGTAGCAAGATTCAATTGCTACTGTCATGCGCAGACAACTTCTTATTTCGGCCACTTTTTTGGGAAGAAGAAGTTCCTCCCTATGCGTGAAACGGAGGGAAGGAGCATGTAAACATCCACGGACGAGGAGGAAGGGCCATCAGAGGTGTCTTTGGGAGCCCATGGTGTTGAGCAGCTGAGACCGCATGATCTGGATGCTGGTCAAGATTTTCCTCTGGTGTCCCACCAGGCTGATCCCCAGGCTCTGCACATCCCTGTGGAAGGAACAAACGAGAGGTAGAGTTACTATACACAGTAGAGTCCCGGTTATCCGACTTCCGCTCGTACGACACTCCAGATTATCCAATGGATCACATCGTCCAAGGCCGCACTTACTCGATGCTCATCCGCATCACCATGCCGAGGGATGAGTAGCCGGCCAGGGCAAAGTTGTCTCGATATCGGCCCAGCCGAATGGAGTCCAACCAGTCTTCGACGGTGGAGCAGCTGGTGAATTCGATGCAGCCTCTCTCCGAAAGGGTTTGGGTGAACCTGTAAAGTGGAGACGTGAACGGAAAAGTGAACAGAACAGCAACACCAACCCAACCCAAAAATGTCCCATTTTGTTTCTGGAGGGGTCCATTTTGTTTTGGATCCGAAATTCCGAAATAATTCTGAAATTCCGAATTTCCAAAATTCCGAAATTACGAATTTCCAAATTTTCAAAATTCCAAATTTCCAAAATTCTGAAATTCCAAATTTCCGAATTTCCAAAATTTCATTATTATTTTGCTTCATAATTCTGACCACTTGCGCCAACGGGAACACTTCTGGGTCCCGTTTTCAGTTATTTCTACGTAACAGGATGTTCTCCTTCCCACAGAACCATCTCCACACTCGTTGACCTACCGGCTGACGGTGGCCGTGCACTTCAGGTTCTGTGGGCTGCGGATGAGCTTGTCCAGGATGCCGACGATTTGGGAGAAGCGCGGCCTCTCGTTGCGGTCTTTCTGCCAGCAGTCCAGCATGAGCTGGTGGAGGGCGGTGGGGCAGCCCATGGGGGCCGGCAGCCGGTAGCCTTCCTCCACGGACTGGATGACCTGCGACAGTGAGATCCACCAACACAAGGGTGAGATCAAGTCTGCCATTTCAGCCTAGATCCTCACCTTGGCTGACGCTAGAACCAGAAGGCAAAATCTGAGTCGGAAAATGTGAGTGTCAACAAACCTCTCTTATTACTTTCCCCCACTTTTGGAAGTCTAAAAAGCCCAGCTGCAGAAAGGTATCATGGTCAGCCCTCTGCAGTTGCGGGATTACAGATTTGATCGCACTACATAACATGATTTTTGTTGCGGGAGGGATATTTTGTGATAGTTTTTCCATGACTATCTCCTCATCGAGTCTCAACCCATTCAACAAACCCTGGCGAACATGGAGGGCCGGTTGTACACACCTAGGGTTTCGCTTTCCCCAGATTTTCGGGCCTAAGAATGCTCTCAAAGACCAATTTTCCATAAAGCCCACAAAAGCCCGTGTCCTTCTCCTGCTCAAGACCTTGGCTTCACCTCTTCCCAAACGGGCAACGACCAGCAGGACTCCGTGCCCATCTTGTTCAGCAAAAGCAACCGAGAGTTGTCAGGCATCGGGAAAACTAACACAATCTGACACTGTGGGCTCAACAAATCCTGGGGATTTCTAGCTCCCTAACCGAAAGCAATTGTCTCTCTGGAGGCGCTTATTTGCAGTATTGATTTCAGCCGTGTGTATATAATTCATCTCCACCGTCAGCTTGTCGGGAGCTGACTTTGCTCGCCCTGATTAGATCCTCTCTTCATTTGATTAGATCGAGGATTAGCTTGGCTGGATCTTAGTCTTCCTTTGATTGGATCTGGTGTATATATATGTACATATTTGCTCCTGCTTGTTAATGCCTCCAAATTGGGATCGGGGCGGGGGGGGGGGAGTAGCCACAAATAAGTATTTATTGTCGAAGGATTTCATGGCCGGAATCACTGGGTTGCTGTGAATCTTTAGAGCTGTATGGCCATGTTCCAGAAAATTTCTCTCCTTATGTTTCACCCACATCTGTGGCAGGCATCTTCAGAGGTTGTGAGGTATGTTGGAAGCTAGGCAAGTGGGGTTTATATGTGTAAGGTCCAGGGTGGGAGAAAGAATTCTAGCCTGTTGGAGGCAGTGTGTGCGAGTTCTTTCTCCCACCCTGGAGAAAGATATAAACCTCCCTTGCCCAGTTTCCAACAGACTTCACAACCTCTGAGGATGCCTGCCACAGCTGTGGGTGAAATGTCAGAAGAGAAAGCTTCTGGAACATGGCCATAGAGCCCAAAAGACTCACAGTAAGCCACAAATAAGTAATTCTGTGAGTTCTGGGCCCGCTCCAGAATTGTGGTCTTCTGAGATTAATTCGGTATCATCTGCAAACAGGATGACATTAAATTCAGGGATACAGAAGTAAGAGCAATAGCGAGACCATCCCTTGGAGGATTCTTCCTTTTTTGGACCTCTTTTTGATTGGATACTCTGAGAAAGGTCTATTTAGTGCATGATGTTGCTCTTTCACCAGCAAGGAAAGTGCCATTTGACAGATTTAAACCCTGCGGAGAAACCATCTGCTTTCTTTCCTTACATCCCGGTTCGTCATGTTCCAATATGGCCGCTCTCCGTACGCCAGCACTTCCCACATGACAATGCCATAGCTCCACACGTCGCTGGCCGAGGAGAACTTCCGGTATGTGATGGCTTCGGGCGCCGTCCACCGAACTGGGATCTTCCCACCCTGGAAGATGAAAGGTTCATCGATATAATATGCTTGAGAGAAGGATTTCTCTTGATTCTGCAAACCATGGAATTCGGAAATCCCATTGGGTACCTAGCTTGAGAGTTCTTCCCTATTACCTAGACTGCCAAATTTCTAAACCAAATTCCACATACCAGAAATGGTTGCAGAACATCTCAGGCGCATCTAAATATTAATGCCATCCAAGGAGCAGGAAATCACGTGGAAATTACCGTGGTGGTATAAGCTGCCTCGGGATTATTCTCCAGGACCCGGGAGAGTCCGAAGTCGGAGACTTTGCAGACCAAGTTGCCATTGACCAGGATGTTGCGGGCAGCCAGGTCGCGGTGCACGTAGCCCAGGTCAGCGAGATAGCGCATGCCGGCACCGATGCCCCGCAGCATGACCACCAGCTGGAGGACGGTGAACTGCCCGTCGTGTTTCTGCGGAGAGAGGAACCTCTTGAATATATGAACCCCACTGGACTAGTTTCCAACAGACCTCACAACCTCCGAGGATGACTGCCATAGATGTGGGTGAAACGTCGGGAGAGAAAGCTTCTGGAACATGGCCAGGCAGCCCGGAAAACTCACAGCAATCCAATTTCATAACACCAGGCTAAGCATCTCTGTTATCAGGATGCCGTTTGAGAGCAATTTGTGATGACCTGCAGTACAAAGGCACAAGGCGGTATTGCCGCCACATGCAGTTAGGATAGATGTGGGTGGCGGAAGGAGGTGCATTGCAAACATTTTCCGACAATGCGGTTTTCTGGGACAGGGAAACAGTGCCCCACTCGAACGCCGTGGCAGCAACGTTCACTCAAAGTCATGCACAAGAAGGAGCCATTTGTCTAATTCTTCTGGCCATGTTTTGTTTTGTTTTACCCGGAGGAAGGAATCCAGCGAGCCGTTCTCCATGTACTCGGTCACAATCATGACTAATTTGCCTGCGGGAGACAAGAAAGGTCACGTCAATAGAGAAGCCCCGTGGCTTGGGGAGGTTGTTCTTTCTGCAACTGGGGGTAGTGCGGAACCCATAAAATAAAAATAATCAAAAACAAAAATAAACAATAAAGTCAAAATTAAAATAAATAACAAAAATAGAAATAAATAAAAGAAAATAAATAACAATAAATATCAATAATAAAACAAAAACGAACAACAAAAACAATAAAATAAAAATAAGAATAATTGAAGTAAAATAAATGACAATAAAAATAATAAATAACAATCATAAAATAAAATAAATAGCAATAATAAAAAATAAAAAATAATAAAAAATAACAATAAAAATAAAATAAATAGCAGTAATAAAAAATAAAAAACAGTAATAAAAACAAAATAATAAATAACAATAGTAAAAATAAAATGAAATCAATAATAATAAAAATAACAATAAATAAAAAATAATAAAATAAAAATAAATAGCAATAATAAAAATAAAATGAAATAAATAACAATAAAAATTGCAATCCCCAGACTTACTTTTGGTGACGACCCCTTCCAGGTGGATGACATTGGGGTGGTCAAACTGCGCCATGATGCTGGCTTCGCTCAGGAAGTCCCGCCTCTGCTTCTCGGTGTAGCCGGCCTTCAGAGCCTTGACCGCCACGGGCATCTCCCGCTTGCCAGGTAACTTCAGCCGGCCGTAGCACACTTCGCCCGACTCCCCTGCAGAGTGAGACATCCGTAAGACACCGATGAGCTTTTCTTGGGAGGATTGGATACCATATCGAGGCCTAGCCAGACAATCTATACTAATCTATTTATATTAAATTATACAATAATAATAATAATAATAAGGCAGCCTTTTTGGCTTTGCTTTGCTTCCTTGTGTGGAAAAGGAGCCGTCCGACATTTACAAAACTAAAATGAAAAAGTATGAGGTCAGTTTCGATTCTTACATTTTTAGTGCGCGTGTCGGATATCGCCTCGTAAGTACAAAATGTAACGAATTTGATCCGAATTACGGGACAAATGAAAAAAAATGAACACAATCTTTCAGGGGGAATGGGACCTCATCCTGAACTGGTTGAGACACCTCCACCCCAGATGAGGACCCTTGATGGCAAGCCCGGAAAGCTCACAACAACCCACATCCTATGCCTACGGATTATCTCTCCCAGAGGTTGTCCAATTCTGTCCAATCTGACTGTTGTGATTTGCTTTCCCGTTGGTTGCCTGGACATCCAAGGCATTGGACCTAGAGTCCTAACAGTTGCTCTAGTTCTTGCTCCCTGGGTTCAGAAATAGCAAGAAGCGAGGAGTATCAATGACTCAAGAATGGAATACGCACCACATCCAATGACTTTCTCGATCTTAATCCTGGAGGCTTCGATCTCCCGGGTGAATTCGTGCACCGCTTGGCAAGGGTCCTCGTAAGTGTGCGGCTCCACATAGAACTTGGACTCAGGGAACTTCACTGTCGGGGTTCAGAGAAGATGACACAAGAGGTGAGATTCGTGCAAGACAAAACCAGACTATATATATAATATATAATAATTATAACATATTGTATATACATATAATATTAATATTATATTGTAATACGATATAATACTAATAATACAATATAATAATATTACAATATATTGATACTGTACAATATAGTAATTTATTACCAGTATTGTACTATGCTAATATAATATTGTATGTAAATTTAATTTGTAAGCCGCTCTGAGTCCCCTTCGGGGTGAGAAGGGCGGCATATAAATGTAGCAAATATATATATATATATACACACACACTTGGTAAAGGCAGTGTTCACAATCCAATATTTCTCCTCCCTCGACCTGAGGTGCATCTACACCAGGCATGGGCAATTTTTTTTTGCCTTGGGGCCACACTGTGGTCCTGGCTGGGAGGACCAGGCCAGGAGGGAGAGGGGTTGGGCACACGCTGGGTGGGGAGGGCCCGGGAGGGGGTGGAGCCAGGAGGGGTCAGGGCAGGGCCCGGGTCATCCTCAGGCTGTCCTCCACCGACCCTCAGGCTATCCTCTTGGCATTATGCTGGGAGGAGGGTGAGACATGAAGCGCCTGAGAGTGCTTCGGAGGGCTCTCAACCACTGGGTGCCTTCCTTGAGCTGACCTTATGCCGGGAGGAGGGCGAGACACATACGGTGGCTGAGAGCATTCCAGAGGGCTCTCAGCTGATATGCGCCTTCCTCCCCCATCGTTTTGGCTTGCCGTGTCCTTCTACCAAGAGGACAGGGAGAATGAGGAGGGCCTGAGGCAAGCAGCCAGGAGCCCATTGAATTAATCCATCCACCATTGAGTTAATGCGGCTTCACGACAGTTTAGTTGCCATGGCCCAATGCTATGGAATCACGGGAGCTGTGATGTCTTTATATGCGTCTCCATTGAACTCCATTGGTCATCAAGTCCTCCTCTTGAACTTTCCGTGCTGCCTCATTTAGCTGCCACATCGCAGTGTTGACTCACTCTCTGCACTCACCTTGTCCGTTCTGGTAATGCATCTTCTCCTCATCGGAGTCCTGGAAAGCTTTGCTGTAGCCGCAGTGCCTGGCACACCAAGAAGAGAGAAGAAGACATGACAAGAAGAAAGAATAGAGAAGACAGAAGATGTAAATCAAATTTTTTTACAATGCAATCCATGCACACAAACACAGAAGGTACAATATTGTAAGACCCTACAAGCTCTACTATGCGCACCTCTGCTGCAAACGAGTGAATGACACACTGAGGAATAGAAATGCCAGATTCTTGAAGACAGGCAAATATAACTGTCATTCCTAAAGAAGACCAAGATATTGAAGATCCAAAAATGATAGGGTGACATCTTGGATAACAACTACAAGATTTCAGCGTAGAAAATAAGTTGTAGAATGAATGGGAAACGTGATGCTCTGATATTTTTAGATGTAGAAAAAGCATTCGACAACCTATAATGGCCATTTGTGTGGGCTGCCATGGAAAGGATGAATTTTGGATCGAATTCTCAAGAATTGGTTGAGCAGATCTACACGCAAAGTGCTCAGAATCTTGATTAACGGAGAATGAACGAGTCCATGTAAGATACGGAAGGGAATTAGTTACTATGTCGTTATAATTATTGCGCATAAATTACTGTCATCTCGGAAACGAAGACCAGGGCTGTCTTGGTGGGACTGGGAGAGTTTCTTTACTGGACGAGACCCTTGGAACGGGATTGGGAAGCTTACCTCTTTTTGCAAATCAGAAACAAAAGCAGGGTGACGAGTCCGCTGATAAGTGTGAGGCAGACCCAGACGACGGTGGCGGTGTCGTAACGAGGAACTGCTGGGAGAGAACGACTATCAGATAATTTATCGTAAGCAGGGAAAATATGCAACTCTTTGCCAGACTCCTTTCCAAAAGAAGAACTTAATGACTCCCAAACATCAACGGCAATATAAATCATATCTCGTCTATTCGCAGCCCCCTCTTCTCCCCGCTTTGCCCTCACTTGCTTTGGCCGTCTCGACTTCCATGGCTTGGCTGAATCGGCCGCAGCCGGCGGAGGTCCGGGCTCGGACCTGGAAGACATAGCGGGTGGCCGGCTTCAGACCGGAAACGGTGGTGCTGTTGCCTTTGGACTTCAAGGTGGAGTAACTCTGCATTTCTTTGTCCTGCGGGGGAAACAGAAGGAGACAGGGGAGAGATTGGCCAAAACCATCAAAACGGATTGCAACCGGGAGAAATGTAATAATAATAATAATAATAATAATAATAATAATAATAATAATAATAATATATCTGCCTAGAAAATCAGGGGGCAG
This sequence comes from Anolis carolinensis, assembly GCF_035594765.1. Lineage (NCBI taxonomy): Eukaryota > Metazoa > Chordata > Lepidosauria > Squamata > Anolidae > Anolis > Anolis carolinensis. The sequence goes on from NW_026943826.1 coordinate 12,987,273, forward strand.
AGGACTCTTACAAGGAAAACAAGCAGTCAAAGAAGAAGAACATGCCCTGGCAGAATATGTAAAGCAAAGTGAAGAACCTGCTTTGATTGAAGTCAAAAATCAGAAACTCCTCAAAGCACAGCAGACAAAAAACCAGTACAAGAAAACCGCACTACAAACTAGAGCAGAATCAGTACAAGAAAACCGCACTACAAACTAGAGCTGACAGCTGGCACAACAAAACATGGCATGGAAAGTTCCTTGACAAAATTGAAGGAAGAGCTGATAAGGAGAAGGCCTGGCTCTGGCTCACGAATGGGACCCTGAAGAAGGAGACAGAAGGCCTGATCCTTGCAGCCCAGGAGCAAGACATCAGGACAAATAATAATAATAATAATAATAATAATAATAATAATAGAAGACCTGGCTCTGGCTCACGAATGGGACCCTGAAGAAGGAGACAGAAGGCCTGATCCTTGCAGCCCAGGAGCAAGACATCAGGACAAAGGCCATTAATAATAATAATAATAATAATAATAATAATAAGGAGAAGACCTGGCTCTGGCTCACGAATGGGACCCTGAAGAAGGAGACACAAGGCCTGGTCCTTGCAGCCACCCGACTGGGATCTGCGCGCATCATCCGAAAATACATCACACAGTCCTAGACACTTGGGAAGTGTTTGACTTGTGATTTTGTGATACAAAATCCAGCATATCTATCTTGTCTGCTGTGTCATAATAAAATTATAATAATAATAATTTTATTCTTATACCCCACCCCATCTCCCCGAAGGGACTTGGGGCGGCTTACATGGGGCCAAGCCCGGACATCAACAATATAAAAACAAGCAATAAAACAAAACCATCAACAATAAAAACAGTCATAAAAATCACATAGAAAATATACTGATAAAAGCTTGGATTGGATCCAAAGAAACTGGGCCAAAAGTACAAGTTATGTCGGTATGTACAGTACTACTCTTCAACAATGGGAACGAAATGCAGAGATATGGGGTGGTTGAACCCGGGCTTGAAAAGAAGTCCGTGTGAAAGGGATCTAGGAGTTTTGACAGGGCACAAGCTGAACGTGAGTCAATAGTTTGCATCTTCTTCTGTCTTCAGCTATTCATATGAATATATTGCACAAGATTTCTCTAACTTAAAATGATACATTTTAATATATGGGGTTTATGGTTCCCGTCCCCTTGATCAGGTCATGTAAGTGTTCGTTATTTCTATAATTGTATTTTTACTTTGCTTAATAATGTGTTATTATTTTTGGTATGTAATGTTTGTGTTGTTTTTATTATTGGAAACCACCCTGAGTCCCATCCGGGAGATAGGGCAGTATATAAATAAAGTTTTATTATTATTTTATTATTATTCAGACTTCCCGCTCTCTCCCGATTGGCTGGAAAAGAGGCCGGGTAGGATCCGCACCCGGATTGGCCGGCAGTTCCCTTGATTTCACAGCCTGCATCTTGGAATTGTTATTATTATTGTTGCTGTTATTAGTATATTTATTTACACCCCACGTTATCTCCCCAAACGACACAATTCATGAGGAAACAATGACGTAGATATTAGGCATGTCCGATTGATGAAAAAAATGTTTCAATTCTCGTTTCTAAAGTAGGGGGCGCTGGCGCTTCGATATAGAAAGTATTTCTGATTTTTTCACCCAAAAGTTTCAGATATTTCCGAAAATTCATAATGATTCTAAATGTTTCTAAAATGGCGGACGCGCATGCGCAATCGCTACACACCGGGCTTGTATGGCAATCTTCCATGTGGATGCAGAGGACGTTAGCCCCCACCTTTGCATCCATCGTGGAAGCTTCTGATTGGCCGGGGAGCAGCAGCCATGTTAGGCTGCGCTAAGCTCCCATTCAAGGTAGGTTGCAGAAACAATTTTGTTTAATATTTTAAAAAAATATTTTAATTTTTTTTGGGGGGGGGGGGCGAAATTAACGAAACATTAAGAGACAATTAGAGAATGGTCCAACAATGGTTCGAATTACATTGCTGGTTGCGCTGTGAGACAATGTCTCGGAATGCGTATCAAAAAGCGAGAACAATCCGAAATAATTCCGATATACGATTCAAAACGATTTTTTGGACATGTCTAGTAGATATGCTGATGAGTCTCTGATTAACTCAAGTGTCTGGTTCTGTGTGAAACAAAGTTACAAGACCCCAAAGGCACAGGTGACAATTTCAGATGTTTCCTAGCCTTTTATGGGAATGACAATGCCTCGTGGTGGTTTCCTACTTGAGCAGATGAGATCAAATACGCAGGTTGGCTTCCCTTCTTGGGTATTCTTCCGAGGTTGTCTTCTCATTTTGAGTCAAATAATTTCTAAAATCAATATTGGAATTGGCAAACGCCCCGCTTGCCACTGGGTTGGTTGGCGTTCCTTCCCGGGCTCCAGGACACCGCGGTGCATTACAAACACTTATTAAGTCCCAGCAAGAGGGAAAATCGGGACGCAATTGCATTAGTATTCCTTCTCAACCTGTGGTTTCATCAATCCACCTGTGTGCATGAAATCCTGAACCAATTCTATCGAGATTCCTCTTTTATTTGCATTGCGTTGCGTTGCAATTCAAGCAGTGCAAGTATGCGTCCTCCTTGGGTGTGTTCCCCTATGCTACTTCTGCGAGTGCATCTACACTGTGGAATTAACACAGTTTCACCCTACTCTTAACAGCCATGGCTCAGTGCTACGGCATCCTGGGAGATGTCATTTTGCCAGGTCTTGAGCTTTTTCTGCCAATGAGTGCTGGCCCGGGGCTGTGGCGCAGATGGGAGAGCAATGGGTCACTAACCAGGAGGTCATAAGTTCGAGGCCCGCTCGGAGCTATGTTTGTTTGTCTTTGTCCTGTGTTAAAAAGGCATTGAATGTTTGCCTAATATGTGTAATGTGATCCGCCCTGAGTCCCCTTCGGGGTGAGAAAGAAGGGCGGAATATAAATGATGTAAATAAATAAATAATACCTCATCAAACTACAAATCCTAGGGTTCTATATCATTGATCATGGAATGAATGGACTATTAAGAGGTCACGAGATTGGCAAGCTATGGTTACCTTCTCGTAGTACTTGATTTCATATTCCAGGATAATGCCGTTGGGTTGTTCCGGTTCTTGCCACAGAAGTGTGATGCTGCTTTGACCCACGTTCTCCTGGTGGACGCCCACCACTTGCGACGGAGCTGCGGAAAGAGCAAAAAGGAAGAATGAGTCCCACAAAGGCGATACAGTGACATGTTAGGAGATGGAAGTCCTACCTGGCACAAGGCCTCCATCTTTGAATGCCAGAATGACCCCTTCCAGGGACAAAGATAGTGGTTGCAAGTCACTCGAGATGGTCCTTTTACAAAGCTATGGAGGCCACCAATGTGATGAGTGGATTGAATGGAATTGTATGATTTGGGGTCTGGATAAGGGCCTGTTAAGGCCAGGCGAGACTGAAGAAGCCATGTTGGTCTAAAGACCATTTAAGGAGGTGAACAAAGGTTGTGTCTGTTAAGTCACAGTAATATTATGCATATATATTGTTATGGTTGAGCCTTCGGGCTCCGATAATAGAAGAAGGGGGCATAAGACTCCTCGAGAGTCAGACTCTTTTCGAGGAGCGTGAACGAAAACGGCTCCGGGATTTGTTTACAGACTCGACAGATGAGGACTCATTTGAGGGTTTTTCTGAGGGTTTGGAGGAAGAGATGGCCAGCTCGGAGGAGGACGACATGGAATGGACTTGTGTGAGGGAGGATTTGGGTGTTGGGGAAACAGGCAATGAAAGCATGGGAGGTGAGTGGCGGGTTGCAGGATCAGACCCATGGACTGGCTGGAGGGATGGAGCGGGATCCACAGCTGGGGATGCTGTGGGGCGTAGTCAAAGGTGCTTTAGCTCTGATGAGGATGATGAGTTTGGGGCGCCTGGAATTGGGATGGCAGCTGACAGCGATGATGAGCTTGAACTGGGATAAATTGGGGTTTGGGATCAATGTCTAATTGCGTTGGGCAAGGTAATCTGGACGGACGCTTGGGCTTTTGTTGGGGAACTTCCTGAAGACGGGTGTGATTCGTTGCTGGATACGTAAGTTTACCAAGGACACTGGGCATCGACGGCGGGTGGAACTGTGCGGGGTTTTTCTCTGTGCAACTTGTGTTTAATCTCAATAGCTTGGACCTCCGTCGTCTTTTTGACGGGCAATACCTACTCACACTGGATTGACGCTGGACTGACTGACTTCGATTCTGGATTATCCCTTCTGCTGCTTATCGGTGAGACCTTTGGATTCCTAGACGGCTACGTTTGGCTATTGACCTCTGGACCGGATTGGGACCCTGCTGACTGCCGTTTCCCTGACTGCTGAGCCTGGACCTGGATATTGTTGGCTGCTGAACCTTAAATTGAATCCTGACTACGACCACGTTTTCCTTCGCTGCAGGGAGGAATAAACAAGCCTGGTTTAGTCTCCTGCTGTTTCTGAGTAGCAGAGAGGAATCTGCTACCAGTCTGTTGTCTACATTCTGACTCCTGTTGATCCTCCTTTGTTTGCATTGTTTGCCAGGCTGAAGTAAGCACTTTTGATTTAATCCGGATTATACTTCTGTTTAACCCGGTTTTTCCCTTTGAGTTGTTTAAGATCAATCTGAGTTGTTTTTTGTTACCTATCACACTGAAGTCAAGTGTTTGCCCTGTTTTTGTCTCCTACGGGCATTTTTAGTTCTGTAATCTCAATAAACTGAGTTTTGCTTTACTCACTGGCGTTCTGTCTCTGACATATATCCACCAAAATATTGACACGTATCAGTGTAGTGTTTCTAAAATAGATATTTCAGGATTAAATTCTCACAAGTATGTGTTCCTATAGCAAAACAGTTTGAGTTTTAATTACTCTGCTGCTTAAAGCATATAAGGCAGGGTTAAGCTTTCACTCATATATAAGTAACAAGACAGAGTTCAATTCACTCTTTTGCGACTTGTTATAACAATATTATAATTGCACAGTATGTTGCAGGTAGTTGTCTTCTTTTTCTTATGAGGAGAAGGTTGGTAAGTAGAAATGAAGGAAGTCTCTGATATGAGAAATGTTTGGCATATCTATTGTTTTTTGTCTGTTGATATTTATGTAGGAATGAGAATTCAAGGAGAATATAGAGTCTCTGCAACATAATTGGCCTTAAAAAAACCTGAAGAAGGGCTCGACCCGAAACAAAGAAGAAAAAAACCCGGGACTCTTTGTCGTGCATCCCTTTAAGGACACAACAAACATTTCTCATATCAGAGACTCCCTTCATTTCTTCTCCTCATAAGAAAAAGAAGACAACTACTTGCAACATACTGTGCAATTATAATATTGTTATAACAAGTCGCAAAAGAGTGAATTGAACTCTGTCTTGTTACTTATATATGAGTGAAAGCTTAACCCTGCACTATATGCTTTAAGCAGCAGAGTGAATTAAAACTCAAACTGTTTTGTTATAGGAACACATACTTGTGAGAATTTAATCCTGAAATATCTATTTTAGAAACACTACACCAGGGGTCCCCAAACTAAGGCCCGGGGGCCGGATGCGGCCCTCCAAGGTCATTTACCTGGCCCCCGCCCTCAGTTTTATAATATAATATTTTTATATCAGTTTTAATAATATTGTATATACATATAATATTGATAAAAATATTATAATGTTATACAATATAATACTAATAATAATACCATATAATGATATTAATTATACGTTATATATCTATATATATAAAAGTGTAATGAAATTTCGGCCTAGGACAAAACAACAAAACTAAACACCCCACAACCTCGAAAATCGACAGCACAACCCTTCATCCATGCCTCTACGTTCATACAACAAAAAGAAAAGAAAAATAAAGTCCTAATTAGAGGGAGAGGAATAATTGTTTTTATCCCATTGCTGCCAGTTAGAAGGCTAAGCTCCGCCCAGGGGACAGGCAGAGTTAGGCCTCATTTAGGCCTCTTCCACACTGCCTATAAAATACAGATTATCTGATTTTAACTGGATTAGATGGCAGTGTAGACTCAAGGCCCTTCCACACAGCTATATAACCCATTTATAATGGACTTAATGTAAGGTAAAACCTTTACCCTTGACCTTAACTACCACCAATTCCTCAATACTTTCTTTCCCATACCACCAGACTTCGCCACAGCAACGCGTGGCCGGGCACAGCTAGTTACATATAATATTACAGTATAGTGGTATAGTTCAATCTAGTAATATATAATGCTAATATTGTGGTATGTTAATAATATAATATATTGTATGTACATACAGCTGCTCCGAGTCCCCTTTGGGGTGAGAAGAGTGGGATATAAATGTAGTAAATAAAGGTAGTAAATAAATAAATAATTTTAGACTTAGGCTTGCCCAAAGTCTGAAATGACTTTAAGGCACACAACAACAACAACAATCATAATTAACTTGACTATTTCATTGGCCAGTAGCAGGCCCACACTTTCCATTGTAATCCTGATAGGTTTATATTGGTTAAAATTGTTTTCATTTTTAAATGTTGTATTGTTCTTTAATTGTTATTGTTGTATTGCACTACAAATAAGACATATGCATTGTGCATAGGAATTTGTTCGTATTTTTTTAAATGATAATTTGGCCCCTCAACAGTCTGAAGGATTGTGGACCGGCCCTCGGATTAAAAAGTTTGGGGACCCCTGCACTACACTGCTAGGTGTCAATATTTTGGTGGATATATACGCATAATATTACTGTGACTTAACAGACACAACCTTTGCTTACCTCCTTTATACTGTATAGATATCTGTGACTTTTTGGACTAAAGACCATTTAAACCTGGTGTGGTGTCTGTCAAAAACCATCATCTTGGTGTTGGAGTTGAATTTATGGAGAGAGATTCCTCTTGAAAACTTAAGACCCTGTTCAACATCTTTATTAACGACTTAGACGAAGGGTTAGAAAGCACGATCATCAAGTTTGCAGATGACACCAAACTCGGAGGGATAGCTAACACTCCAGAAGACAGGAGCAGAATTCAAAACGATCTTGACAGACTAGAGAGATGGGCCGAAACTAACAAAATGAAGTTCAACAGGGACAAATGCAAGATACTTCACTTCGGCAGAAAAAATGGAAATCAAAGATACAGAATGGGGGACGAGGCCTGGCTTGACAGCAGTGTGTGCGAAAAAGATCTTGGAGTCCTCGTGGACAACAAGTTAAACATGAGCCTACAATGTGATGCGGCAGCTAAAAAAGCCAATGGGATTCTGTCCTGCATCAATAGGGGAATAACGTCTAGATCCAGGGAAGTCATGCTCCCCCTCTATTCTGCCTTGGTCAGACCACACCTGGAATCACACTGTGTTCAATTTTGGGCACCGCAGATGAAGGGAGATGCTGACAAGCTGGAAAGCGTCCAGAGGAGGGCAACTAAAATGATTAAGGGTCTGGAGAACAAGCCCTATGAGGAGAGGCTTAAAGAGCTGGGCATGTTTAGCCTGCAGAAGAGAAGGCTGAGAGGAGACATGATAGCCATGTACAAATATGTGAGGGGAAGTCATAGGGAGGAGGGAGCAAGCTTATTTTCTGCTGCCCTGCAGACTAGGACACGGAACAATGGCTTCAAACTGCAGGAAAGGAGATTCCACCTGAACATCAGGAAGAACTTCCTCACTGTGAGGGCTGTTCGGCAGTGGAACTCTCTCCCCCGGGCCGTGGTGGAGGCTCCTTCTTTGGAGGCTTTTAAGCAGAGGCTGGATGGCCATCTGTCGGGGGTGCTTTGAATGCGATTTCCTGCTTCTTAGCGGGGGGTTGGACTAGATGGCCCTTGAGGTCTCTTCCAACTCTACTATTCTATGATTCTATGATTCTATGACCCAACCGAGAGAGGGAGATGAGCACTATATCGTCTGCATACATCAGGATGACAATCTTTCTGCTCCTGGTGGGTGGCGAAGGGCCGACTCTCCTACCTGCCTGGTTCGTGGTGATGTTGACGGCCGTGAACTGTGGTGGCTCGGGGCTCAGGTCCGAGACCCCGTTGACGGCCTCCACCCAGAAGGAGTAGTTGGTGTGAGCCAGGAGGTTGCCGACCGCCAGAGAGCCCTGGGCCAGGTTCATCTGCTGGGGCACAAAGCGGATGCCGGCCCCACAGGCTTCGCACTGCCCCGAGTCCCACGTGCAGCGGCGACAGATGACGTTGTAGATGACGTCACTGCGGCCCCCTTTGTCCTGCGGAGGGGCCCAGTCCAGGGTCACCGAGGTGCCGTTCACGCTGGACAACAGGCCCATGGGCGCCGAGGGAGGACCTGCCATGGGAAGAGAACGACATATACACTCGGGGGGATCAGATACACCAGTCCGTTGAAATACCTTCACTGTGGTCCTGTTATCGCGCAATTCCACTACATAATAATTGACACAAAGAGGTTGAGCAACATTGATAACGCACCTCTGTTCCATTGTTTTATGGTGTCCATTTAGACCTATGAATCTCAATTCACCTTTTATTGGTGATAATGATGTCAATGTGTTTTGATCTCAGGATTATGTTCTTGGGAATATCGCCTTTTCGGACTACGAGACCCATTGTCACTTACGAAACGCCGACACTGGAGAATGAATGCAGTTCAACACCACTTAACGGTGTCGTGGCTCAAAGCTCTGGATTAATGGGAGTTGTCGTTTTGCAAAGCCTGGCGCCTGGCTGAACAACACTTCCCAGAATTCCAGGACAGTGAAAGGGGGACTAAACTGCATCGATTCCATAGGACAGTGTAGATGCATCTGAGCTCATCCTGGGAGACTCTAGAAGACGTTGTCGGTCGTCTCAGCACAGCATTTCCTCCCACTTTGTTGGCTTACTTCTCGAAATCCCTCACTCTGCGCAGCCTGGAATCTGAGAATAGCTGCGCGAGGAGAATTTTTAGCAAACACGGCCGACCTTTGCCCCAAGAGGAAAGCTTGCAGGAGAAAAAAAGAAACCCCTGTTGACAGGCGGAAAGCGGAGGAGACAGAGAAGGAAAATAAGAAGGCTGAAGACAAGCTCCTGGATTGGCAGGTTCCCTGGACGGCAGAGACCCTTCATGCCTTGAATGCACAACACTCACTAAATGCACCGGTTGACTTCCTGGCATCTCCAGGCAGCAAGCAAACGGATAACAACTTCACTCAGTCTTAGGATACATCTACACTATGGAATTAATGCAGTTTTGAAACCATTTTAGTTGTCATGACTCAGTGCTGGGGGTTGTATTTTGGGGAGGCAGAGAAAGATTATTATTATTATTATTATTATTATTTTATTGTATGACACAGCAAACAAGATAGACATGCTGGATTTCATATCACAAAATCACAAGTCGAACACTTCCCAAGTGTCTAATTATTATTATTATTATTATTATTATTATTATTATTATTATTATTATTGTTATTATTATTGTTATTATTATTATTGTTATTATTATTATTATTATTATTACTATTATTATTTGAAGCACAACAAGATGTTGTATTTTGGGGAGGCAGAGAAAGCTTATTATTATTATTATTTTATTGTATGACACAGCAAACAAGATAGACATGCTGGATTTCATATCACAAAATCACAAGTCGAACACTTCCCAAGGGTCTAATTATTATTATTATTATTATTATTATTATTATTATTATTATTATTGTTGTTATTATTATTATTATTATTATTACTATTATTATTTGAAGCACAACAAGATGTTGTATTTTGGGGAGGCAGAGAAAGCTTATTATTATTATTATTATTTTATTGTATGACACAGCAAACAAGATAGACATGCTGGATTTCATATCACAAAATCACAAGTCGAACACTTCCCAAGGGTCTAATTATTATTATTATTATTATTATTATTATTATTATTATTATTGTTATTATTATTATTATTATTATTATTTGAAGCACAACAAGATGTTGTATTTTGGGGAGGCAGAGAAAGCTTATTATTATTATTATTTTATTGTATGACACAGCAAACAAGATAGACATGCTGGATTTCATATCACAAAATCACAAGTCGAACACTTCCCAAGTGTCTAATTATTATTATTATTATTATTATTGTTATTATTATTATTATTATTTGAAGCACAACAAGATGTTGTATTTTGGGGAGGCAGAGAAAGCTTATTATTATTATTATTATATAGTAGCCAATAAAGGTAAAGGTTTCCCCTGACATTAAGTCCAGTCGTGACCGACTCTGAGGGTTGGTGCTCATCTCCATTTCTAAGCCAAAGAGCCGGCGTTGTCCGTAGACACCTCCAAGGTCATGTGGCCACGGGCATGACTGCATGGAGCGCCGTTACCTTCCCGCCGGAGCGGTACCTATTGATCTACTCACATTTGCATGTTTTCGAACTGCTAGGTTGGCAGGAGCTGGGGCTAACAGTGGGCACTCATTCCACTCCCAGGATTTGAACCTGGGACCTTTCGGTCTGCAAGTTCAGCAGCTCAGCGCTTTAACACACTGAGCCACCACCAGGGGCAGTAGCCAATAGGTATGTGCAATTTTTTCATTGGTCGTCGTAAATTGGATAAAATTCATTAAGTTCGTACTTACAATGGGATATCCAACGCTTGTGCCAAAAACTTAAGAATGTTTTTCGTTTGCATTTTGTCAATCTCGGAAACCTCCCAAAGTCAATTGCATGTCCAGCACAAGGAAGCAAAGCAAAGCCAAAAAGGCTGCCTTTCCTACTCAAATGAATGGCCTCTCGCCATGAGGAGAGGGAAGCAGCAGGGGGAAAGCAAGAGTTCACTGGGAAAGAGGGTGAGGAAGCACAGGATTCTGGGAAATGTAGTTCAAGGAAGGCGAGGAGCCCTATGGTAGAGAACACAAAAGGCCCTGCCCTGAACTACATTTCCCAGAATGCTGCTCAGCGTCAGAAAGCCCGAATCAGGATGAGGAAAGAGATATCTCCCTCCGTCTTAGCAGTCAACCAGAGTTCCAATACATTGTTGAATCTGCAAAGAGGACGGACGGACGGACGGATGGAGACTTCTAGGAAGTCAATCTCTGGGCCGGACTGGGAGGAAGTCTCTCCGTGGAAGTCCTATGGCTTCATATGTGAGAGAGACATTCAAGGAGGTGAGTGGTGTGCCTATATGACAGATACCACACTCGTTTCGGGGTACATACTAGGCATGTCCGATCGATGAAAAAAATGTTTCAATTCTCGTTTCTAAAGTAGGGGGCGCTGGCTCTTCGATATAGAAAGTATTTCCGATTTTTTTACCCAAAAATTTCGGATATTTCCGAAAATTCGTAATGATTCTAAATGTTTCTAAAATGGCGGACGCGCATGCGCAATCGCGACACACTGGGCTTGTATGGCAATCTTCCATGTGGAGGCAGAGGACGTTAGCCCCACCTTTGCGTCCGTCGTGGAAGCTTCTGATTGGCCGGGGAGCGGCAGCCATGTTAGGCTGCGCTAAGCTCCCGTTCAAGGTAGGTTGCAGAAACAAAAACAAAAAATTAAATATTTTTAAAAATATATTAAAAAAAATTTTTTGGGGGGAAATTAATGAAACATTAAGAGACAATTAGAGAATGGTCCAACAATGGTTCGAATTACATTGCTGGTTGCGCTGTGAGACAATGTCTCGGAATGCGTATCAAAAAGCGAGAACAATCCGAAATAATTCCGATATACGATTCAAAACGATTTTTTGGACATGTCTAGTACATACGTGTGCAGGCCACCGAAGGGAGGTCCAGTGCCGCTCGGTAAAAGCCAGTTTCGCAACGACACACCTGCGCCGCCGGGGTCTCCGAATAGCTGTGGGGTGGGCACTTGGCACAAAGCTGGTCCCCCGGGGAAGACTTGTAAGAGCCCACTTGACAGGCTGAAGGGAGAAGGAGAAAGGAGAAGACACTGAGAAAAGCAGATCATATATATATATATATATAATATATATAAAAGCTGTGCCTGGTCACGTGTTGCTGTGGCATAGTCTGGTGGTTAGGATCCCTTTGGTTAGGAAACAGCCTGGCTTTGAAGCTGCAAGGCTCTTCAGTGGTATTCAAGTTGGTAAGCAATTGGGTTTTTCTATTATTTGGACTTTATTTTTCTATGTTTTTTTTAATTGAAATGCACGGATTGGATGACTATGTCTTTTGTGGCCAAATTTGGTGTGATTTGGTTCAGTGATTTTGTTGTTTACTCCACTGGAAAAACACACATTACATTTTTATATATATATATAGATATACCCTCCACTTGCTTCACTGCCAACAGAAACTCGGAGGATGCCTTTAGCCACGGATGCAGGCGAAACATGGCCATATGGCCTGGAAAATTCACAACTACACAGTGATTCCGGCCATGAAAGCCTTCGACAACTCGAGGACTCTCTGCATTTCCGAATCCTGTGTGGAACTCAAGGATAGGAGGACAATGCAGCCGGGATTCGGAGAGCCTCTTGATGCCTCTCGCCATCCTCGGGACTTGACAAGTTTCATCTCAGCAGAAGGCGGGACGGAGTGGGAGGGACGCAGCCGAGCCATCTGCCGCCGGGTCCACTTGTCCGCCCCCTCGATCCTCCGGGGAGAGCGGAGCACCTGCTAATACGCTGCCGCGATGGCTGAAATGATAGACGGCTCCGTCCGTCAAAGCGATGATAGCCAAGAGTGAGCCACTCTGCTCGGCGTGATGTGTCTGCGCGGTGCATACGAAAGCAGCCTGGGCCATGCTCAATGTAGCGGCGAAACACCAAGCCTACCTCCTGAGCCGGAATGGGGTCACCTTTCCAAGCATCTCTGAGATTGCCTCTCGGAGAGTATCAAGACTGCCCATTCATGCCGTTTGACACAAGGTTATCTGCTCAATGCGATGGAAGTATGGGGGTAGTTTGATGCAACACTGGTTCACTAAAGACCTTGTGAAAAAATTAAACCCCTGAGATCATGCCTCACACACCTGGAAGCATCACTTAATTTCAACCCAAGCCTGACCAAGGAGCCATGAGATCATACCTCACACACCTGGATTCAAACCCAAGCCCGACCAAGAAGCTATGAGATCGTGTCTCACACACCTGGAAGCATCACATCATTTAAACCCAAGCCCAACCAAGAAGCCATGATATCATGCCTCACGTACCTGGAAACATCACTTAATTTCAACCCAAGCCCGACCAAGAAGCCATGAGATCGTGTCTCACACACCTGGATTCAAGGCCAAGCCCAACAAAGAAGCCATGAGATCGTGCCTCACACACCTGGATTCAAACCCAAGCCCAACCAGGAAGCCATGAGATCGTGCCTCACACACCTGGAAGCATCACATCATTTAAACCCAAGCCCGACCAAGAAGCCATGAGATCGTGCCTCACGTACCTGGAAGCATCACTTAATTTCAACCCAAGCCTGACCAAGGAGCCATGAGATCATGCCTCACACACCTGGGTTCAAGCCCAAGCCCAACCAAGAAGCCATGAGATCATGCCTCACGTACCTGGAAGCATCACATCATTTAAACCCAAGCCCAACCAAGAAGCCATGATATCATGCCTCACGTACCTGGAAACATCACTTAATTTCAACCCAAGCCCGACCAAGAAGCCATGAGATCGTGTCTCACACACCTGGATTCAAACCCAAGCCCAACCAGGAAGGCATGAGATCGTGCCTCACACACCTGGAAGCATCACATCATTTAAACCCAAGCCCGACCAAGAAGCCATGAGATCGTGTCTCACACACCTGGATTCAAGGCCAAGCCCAACAAAGAAGCCATGATATCGTGCCTCACACACCTGGATTCAAACCCAAGCCCAACCAGGAAGCCATGAGATTGTGCCTCACACACCTGGAAGCATCACATCATTTAAACCCAAGCCCGACCAAGAAGCCATGAGATCGTGCCTCACACACCTGGTTTTCAAGGACTTCCCATGGAGTCTCTCTAACTGCCGAATTAATCTATCTTTCACTCTGTGCGGAGACCTAATATTGCGGGAAAACTCCACATTATCTGAAGACCGATTCCCAAGAGAACTGGACTTTTCTCCTGTTGCTAAGGAATGAACATTGGACTCCAAAACATCTCATCTTCAACTGCCTGCATTTCTCTCTGATCTGAGGCCCGCAATTTACCATGATCTCACACAGATTCCATCCTCCTCCTGGTCCTCTGAAAAATACCCATCATCTTGTTGAGGACATCCCTAATATCTACAGAACTTTGGCGATTTCTACAGAGATCATTTCCCGATGAATCTGGGCCCAAACGAGTGTCCAAAATCCACACAGATTTTGATGTTTTGGACGAACAAAACGGGTGTGCAAGGGGTGCATAGAGCCTGTAGTCCGTGCGGAGCCCGTCCTGCTAATCCATCGATTCTCACCTAGGCAGACGGAGAAGGACATAATGTAGCGATAGCTTTTAAATGAGAATAGCTTGTCAGGGAAAGGTGGCAGCTGTAATTGAAGACCTCCAACATGGCTGCATAGAGAAAGGGCTTTAAATGCCGGTGTTTAAAAGCAAAGCACTTGAAGCTTTCTGCCTCGATAGGCAAACCTATTTTGCTTTCACCCGAGGTGTTGTCGACTTTTTTTATTTAAAAAAAGAACTCTTCAGTTCGTTTTGGAAAGAATGAGGGAGATTTACGACAGCTATTCTTTGGCCAAAATGGAACCGATCCTTTCGGGAATCTCCTGTCATTCCGATGAAGGTACCTGGAGAATACGCTCCTCGTTCTTCCTCCGATGTGGGGCAAACCCATTGATTACAATAGGCCGGGGAAACCTGATTTTGGTGGAACTGAAGCCCACCGTTTGCATACCATTGGCTTTTTATAAATACGTATTTAGGTACAATTTTGATTCGTAATTCGAATCTCCAAAGTTTTGTGATGATTTTGTTAGGATTCGTTTCTGTCATTTCTATGACTATCGGGATGAAACTTGGCACACTCGCAGGCAACATTTACGACTTCAAGCCCGCCAAGTTTCAGAAAGTTTCGGTCATCCACTGATTTTTTTTGGTAGGGTTTTAATAAATACGTATATAACCCCAGTTCCGATTCGTAATCCGAATCTTCGAGGTTTCGTAATGATTTCCTTAAGATTCATTCCATTTGCAGCAATGGTTCGTTTTTCTGTCATTTCTTTGTCTATCGGGATGAAACTTGGCACACTCACAGGCAACATTTACGACTTTAAGACCACCAAGTTTCAGAACGTTTCGGTCATCCACTAATTTTTTGTTGGGTTTTTAATAAATACGCATTTAGGACCAATTCCAATTTGTATTCTGAATCCCGAAGCTTCTGATGATTTCGTTAAGATTTGTTCCATTCACAGCAATAGCTCGTTTCTCTGTCATTTCTTTGTTTATCGGGATGAAACTTGGCACACTTATAGGCAACATTTACAACTTTAAGCCCACCAAGTTTCAGAAAGTTTTGGTCATCCATTGATTTTTTTTGTAGGATTTTAATAAATACGTATTTAGGCCCAGTTCTGATTCGTAATCTGAATCTCCGAAGCTTCGTGATTTCGTTAAGAACTGATCCATTCATGGCAATGGCTTGTTTCTCTGTCATTTCTTTGGTTATTGGGATGAAACTTGGAACACTTGTAGGCAACATTTATGACTTTAACCCCACCAAGTTTCATGTCAATAGCTCTAACAATGAGGGAGAAAGGAGCCCCTGAATTTTCCACAACGAAAAATTCGTACGATACGGACCGCTTACGATATTTTAGAGAAACTTTAGAAACGATTCCCATCCTTCCTAATTTAGCAATGAGTATTGAAACATTTCTTTCATTGGTCGCCCAGGTCTTGGAGTTGAAAGGCATGTTGTTTTCGGGAGCCTCGCTTTTCCTAAGTAAATGCTAAAGCTATAAATAAACCCGTCACTGTTCAAACATCCATAACAAATAAGACGCCTTGCTGCGAAAAGCACAGGGAAATTAATTTGGAGCCGCACTTTTGAGCACAACTGTCAAGGTAACGCATTTAATTTCTTCCTTCTTGTCTAAATCGGAGTTCCTCTGATATTTACAGAGAGATTATTAATGCCACAAAGTGGGGTTTATATATCTGTCTCAATGGCAGATCGGGAGGGAAATTTGGCTCAGCGGGCGAGATCCCGTTCCTGCCTCCGCAAGCAATTAAATAGGAAAGAACTGTCTTACGGATTATCGGCCTCACGGAAATAGGCATTTCCTATGGAAAAACTTATAGGCAAACAGACAGGCAAATTTCTTCCTTTTTCCCTTCCTTCCTTCTTTCCTTCCTTCCTTCCCCCCTTGGGGAGATAAGGCGGAAAACAAATAAAGTTTTATTATTTCATCATCATCATCATCATCATCATTATTATTATTCCTACCTTCTTTCGTTCCTTCCTTCTTTCTTTCCTTTTCTTCCTTCCTTCCATCCTTCCTTTCTACTTACCTTCCTTTCTTCCTTTATTCTTTCCTTCCTTCTTTCCTTCTTTCTTTCCTTCTTTCTTTCCTTCCTTCATTCCTTTTTACTTTCCCTTCTTCCTTCTTACCTTTGTTCGTTCGTTCCTTCTTTCCCTCCTTTCTACCTTCCTCCATTCCTTCCTTCCTTCTTTCCTACCTTTCTACTTACCTTCCTTCTTTCCTTTCTTTTTTCTTCATTTCTTCCTTTCTACTTATCTTCTTTCCTTCTTCCTTCTTTCCTTCCTACTTACCTTCCTTCCTTCCTTCCTTCCTTCCTACCTACCTTCTGTCATTTCTTCCTACCTTCCCTTCTTCCTTCCTTCTTTCCTTCCTTCCTTTCTTCCTTCATTCCTTTTTTACTTTTCCTTCTTCCTTCTTACCTTTGTTCCTTCCTTCCTTCTTTTTCTTTCCTTTTTTCTTCCTTCATTTCTACTTACCTTCCTTCTTTCCTTTCTTTTTCTTCATTCCTTCCTTTCTACTTATCTTCCTTCCTTTCTTCCTTCCTTCCTACCTATCTTCCGTCATTTCTTCCTACCTTCCCTTCTTCCTTCCTTCTTTCCTTCCTTCCTTTCTTCCTTCATTCCTTTTTTACTTTTCCTTCTTCCTTCTTACCTTTGTTCCTTCCTTCCTTCTTTTTCTTTCCTTTTTTCTTCCTTCATTTCTACTTACCTTCCTTCTTTCCTTTCTTTTTCTTCATTCCTTCCTTTCTACTTATCTTCCTTCCTTCCTTCCTTCCTTCCTTCCTTCCTTCCTTCCTTCCTTCCTTCCTTCCTATCTTCCGTCATTTCTTCCTACCTTCCCTTCTTCCTTCCTTCTTTCCTTCCTTCCTTTCTTCCTTCATTCCTTTTTTACTTTCCCTTCTTCCGTCTTATCTTTGTTCCTTCCTTCCTTCCTTCCTTCCTTCCTTCCTTCCTTCCTTCCTTCCTTCTTTTTCTTTCATTTTTCTTCCTTCCTTCCTTTCTACTTACCTTCCTTCTTTCCTTTCTTTTTCCTTCATGCCTTCCTACTTTTCTATAATAATAATAATAATAATAATAATAATAATAATAATAATAATAATAATAATTTTATTCTTATACCTCGCCCCATCTCCCCAAAGGGACTCGGGGCGGCTTACATGGGGCCAAGCCCGAACAGAACAATAAAAACAAGCCAAGAAAACCAATGAAACCAAACCATTCTACTTATCTTCCTTCCTTCTTTCATTCCTTCTTTCTATCCCTCCCTCCTTCCTTCTTTCAGTCCTTCCTTCCTTTCTTTCTTCATTCCTTCTTACCTTCCCTTCCTAACCGAAATACAAGAAAAGAGGGAGGAGAGAGCAGCCAGGGATATTAAAAGGCGGCTGAAAAAGTGGATATGAAAAGCACAGAAAAGCACGAAGGGGGAAACAAAGCACGCTGTTGGTAGCTTGGACTTCTTGATTCCTGTTCTTTATTTTATATTTCCAGGAATGCCGCAATCCCGCAGTCCGTCTGGATGAAGGCCTACTTTCCTGCGGATGTTTTCTCCGATTGTCGTCGGCGCGGTTATAGAGTCATCACGAGGGAAATGCCCCTGACAGCTGTATCCCCACGGATTTGCCTAATCCTTCCCTAAATCCGCCTTAAGATGCCGAACGGCCCGAGCGTTTTGCCGTAATGAGTTTAACGACGCCTTCCGCGAAAAGAAAAGAAGGAGGCTTCCCTTTCTCTCGAGGACGCGGGATGCGAGAAAGAGGAGAAAAGGAACCGCTTTCCCCATAACACGAGAGGTTTTTGTACACCTTTATCAGGCTCATTTGGATTGATTTCCAAGAAGGATCTATTTGATTGATTTACAGACCCTTCCACAATGCTTTTCCAAGTCGTGTGAGGTCTCCTTCGTGGAGAGAAAAGGTGGGATTACCCATAAATACAAACAATACGTAAACCTAAGGCTAGTGGGTCAAATATGGTGCTCCATGGCATGTGTCACATGTGACAAACTCAAGACCCGTGGACCAAATATGGCTCTCCGTGACTGTATATCACGTGACAAGCTCAAGACTCACAGGCCAAATATGGTCCTCCCTGACTTATCACATGCAACAATCTCAAGACCCATGGGCTGAATATGGCCCTCCATGATGTAGATCACATGTGTTAAGTTCATGACCCATGGGCCCAATATGGACCTCCATGACATATATTTCACGTGTCAAACTTGAGTCCCATGGGCCAAATATGGCCCTACATGGCATATATCACACACTACAAACTCAAGACCCGAGCCAAATATGGCTCTCCGTGACCATATATCACGTGACAAGCTCAAGACTCACAGGCCAAATATGGTCCTCTCCGTGATGTAGATCACATGTGTTAAGTTCATGACCCATGGGCCCAATATGGACCTCCATGACATATATTTCACGGGTCAAACTTGAGTCCCATGGGCCAAATATGGCCCTACATGGCATATATCACACACTACAAACTCAAGTCCCGAGCCAAATATGGCTCTCCGTGACCATATATCACGTGACAAGCTCAAGACTCACAGGCCAAATATGGTCCTTCCCGACTTATCATATGCAACAATCTCAAGACCCACGGGCTGAATATGGCCCTCCATGATATATATAGCATAGATCACACGTGTCAAGCTCGAGACCTGTGGGCCAAATCTGGCCTTCTGTGTCATTATATGTGGCCCTCCAAATGCTAGATTACAATTCCTGATTATGAGACATCATGACCATTGCTGATGGGAGTTAGGATCCAGAAACATCTATTCCATTGAGTCATTTGGATTTAGATACAAGACTTATGGATAGGATTGCCTGACATTGAAATGTCCTTTAGCTTTTGCAATTCCCATGATCCCCAGTCCACAAGAGTGATGAGAGGTGTCATTCGAGGATGATGATGGTACACTGATCCTCCATCCACAGGTCCAATGGTCCAATGAAGGCAACCATAAGGGTGAAAATGAGTTTGACACACCCCCTAATAATATAATCGTTGTATTCTTATATCCCGCCCCATCTCCCCGAAGGGACTCACATGGGGACCAGGCCCAGCGATACACAACAAAATACAATCACATAGATACATAAATACACACAAATGCCATATATGAATGACATTCTCAGATTTGGGGACGTCCTCGTTCGTAATGGGACCGAATGACATTCTCGCCTCTCAAGGGCACCTCGTGCACCATCCCAAAACTCGGCCGAAGAAACTCATCCACGTTCTTCCCGCGCGACTTTGGCAGAGGTAACCTTGGGCTGCGCGTTGAGTGCATCCTCCCCGTTTCCCTCCCTCCGAATATCAACAAAGCCCCCGATTGCTATTTGCTGAGGCTCCCCGAAAGAGCGTTTGAGAAGGAACGGGAAGCAAACAAAGCCTCCTGCGAGGAGCCCGGCGAGCCAGATGCTGTACACACGGAGCCCCAGGCCAGCACGCAGCGGGGCTCTCCGCACAGCTGCCGCCTCCTTATCGGCGTTTGTACAGTCGCGCAAACCTTCCCGGATCCCGCGTCCTTTCTCCGTCTCTCTGGGAAAACGCCTCCCGTCCGCCGCTGAGCTTGGAGCTCAGCCACACTCCGGGGTGATGGATTAAGGAGATAACTTTGTTCCTATCGACTTTGGGCTGTCGTTGTCGTCTTGGCTGCCGAAACTTCCTGCCAAAGACAACACGGGATTACGGAAAACGGCTGCCGAGAGAACGTACGAGCTCCAGAGGTGGACGGAGCCAAGGGGGGACTCTGGCACCGTGCCAGTTGCATATCGCTGGCGGGGAAGCCGCCGGCCACATGCCAAGCAATCGATGCGCCGGGGAGAGCACAATGGTGAGCCCATGCATTCATAGGGTCTTCTTAGGCCAGAAAGACTAAAAAACTCCCCCAAATTTAAAGGTATGATCACACAACACCATTAAGGAGAGCAACAATGGTGAGCCCATGCATTTCGTAAGCATTATCGCACGACACCATTAAAGAGCGCAACAACAGCAAGACCATGCGTCTTGTAGGGTTTTCTTAGGACTAAAAAACCTCCAGAGAAGGAGACCCCTCATACTTAAAGGCAGGATCACATGACACAATTAAGGAGCTCAACGACGGCAAGCCCATGCATTTCGTAAGGCATTATTGCACGACACCATTAAAGTGCGCAACGACAGCGAGCCCATGCGATTTGTAGGGTTTTCTTATGCCAGGAAGACTAAAAAACCTCCAGAGAAGGAGACTCCCCCATTTGTAAAGACATGATCACACGACACCATTAAGGAGCGCAATGACAGCGAGGCCATGCATTTTGTAAGGCATTATCACACAGCACTACTAAAGAGTGCAATGACGGCGAGGCCATGCATTTCGGAGGATTTTCTTCGGCCAGGAAGACTAAAAAACCTCTGGAAAAGAGACTCCCCATACTTAAAGGCAGTATCACACAACACGACTGCATAACACAATGACGGCGAGGCCATGTAGTTCGTAGGGTTTTCTTAGGCCAGGAAGACCGAAAAACCTCCAGAGAAGGAGACTCCTCCATACTTAAAGGCATTATCACACAACACCATTAAAGAGCGCAACAATAGTGAGGCCATGCATTTCGTAAGGCATTATCGCACGACACCATTAAAGGACGCAACATTGATGAACCCATGCATTTCGTAGGGTTTTCTTAGGCCAGGAAGACTGAAAAACCTCCAGATAAGGAGACTTTCTTAAAGGCATTATCTCACAACACCGTTAAAGAGTTATGGCTCTGCTTTAAATTCTGCCTCTTGTAGAATTCTGGGATTTGCAGTTTAGGCTTCTAAAAGGATCACCCAAAGAGGTTGTGAGCCTCACAAAAATACCAACCCCAGCATTGTCTAGGACACATAGCCGCATGATTTTAAATTACGGGCTAGAATAGCAACTCGTGTGATAATCTCCTTAGATTCCTGTATCCGAGAGCTTTATTCCCTTCCCTTGAACACTGGGAAACCCACACATTTCATAGCATTTTCTTAGGCCCTTATTAGGATTCGAAAGCATGTCTAATGTTGCCCTGTAGGAAGACATAACTCGTGTGATAATGTCCTTAGATTTCTCTATACCAGAGTTCTCCTCCCTTCCCTTGAACTATAGCACTGGAACAGAACAGAATAGTTATTGTCATCATACATGGTACAATAAAATTAAATGCCGTCACCGAGACACATCATACATGTAGAAGTAGAAAACCAAAACATGCATAATTCTAATCGCTATTGCGAAACATCAGTGCAAAACCTCACCTATCTGCGTTGCTTACCTCGGCAAGAATCCCTCAGCTCTTCGTATCCGGCGCTGCAGACGCACTTCCCGATGGGCACCAGCCATTCTCCTTCCGCGCTGCAGTACATTTTGGGGGTGTCCCTCTCCTCCGCGTTCCGGACGCACTCGCCGCGGACTTCCACGAGAGACGAGGAGTCGGCCCCGGTGATGGCCTCGGAGAACGAGGCCAGGTTCCTCACCATGGCTGGGCACTTCTTGTAGTAGACGCGGACGGAGACGACGGCGATGCAGGCGCCGATGTCCTGGAAGGCCAAGTAGAAGCCTCGCTTGGTCAGCGGCCCGACGCCCCGCACCTCGGTGTTGAGCTTGAGCCGCCGGACGCCCAGGTCCACGTTGGTGAAGCTCTCGTCGGCCGCGATGGTGTCGATCTTCACGAACTGGCTCTCGCGGGGGGCGCTGCCCAAGTCCCGGTCGGACTGGAGGTAGTAGAGGTTGAAGGTCTCCTTGCAGGTGCCCAGCACCCCGGGCATGCTGTTGCAGTCCCGCAGGGTGAAGCGGATCTCCGCATAGACCCGGTGCGCCCCGTGCCGCTGCACCCAACTCGTCCGCAGCCAGTTGTTCTGGTTCGGCGACATGACGTTGCACACTTGGTAGGTGTGGATCGGGTTGAAAAACTCGTCCATTTCATTGATGGAGTCCCACTGGGAGGAAACAGCAGGGGAAGGAGTTAGACAGATACTACTACTAGGTTAACCATTAATAGTCTAGCTCGCTGTTGACCCAAGCAGCCCGAAAAACAGTTGAATCACCCGAGTAGGGAATTTAGGTACCGCTTTATGCAAGGAGGCTAATTTAAATAATTTACACCACCATAAAACCTTCCAAAGTCGGATAGATATTACTACTAGGATAACCATTAATAGTCTAGCTCGCTGTTGACCTAAGCTGCCCGAAAGACACTTGCATCCGTCGAGTAGGAAATTTACGTACCGCTTTATGCAGGGAGGCTAATTTAACTAATTTACAACATCATAATGAGGAAGCACTCCATCAAGGACTAGGTTATTGACATATATGTATATTTAGTCTACACTAGCATCTATATATTATGTTTTAATTATGTTTTAATTATGTGTAGGCATCGAATTGTTGCCAATTGTGTTGCCCTGAGTCCCTTCGGGTGAGAAGGGCGGGATATAAATGTTTGAAATAAATAAATATATATACCCATCATTGTTTGGGTATGCATTTTCTAATGCTCGTTAGAAATTCTTATTAGAGGTTATAAATAATGTTACAACTCCGTGACCCTGAAGAAGTGAATGCAGAGGGTCAACTATTTAGTTCAGTATCCATACGGTTGAGAGAGGAACCCATATCTGTGTGTTGTCAAAGGCTGTCATGGCCGGAATCATTGGCGTGTTGTTGTATGGTTTCCAGACTGTGTGACCGTGTTCGAGCAGTGTTTGCTTCGATAGGAGAACGTGGCCACACAGCTCGGAAACCAGGCAACTACACCCCAGACCCATATCATCTCGTTCCCTGTTTCAAGTTCACGCCAAGGATCTTCAGCCCGGCTCTGACTTGGCACCGGCCTCGTTTCACATTCCGGGGATGGCTTGCTCTTCATTACCGACAAACACAATCCTTTCACAGCTGCATGAGATTGTGAAGCCAGAGGAAGGAGGGAGGAGATCTCCGTGCGCCTTGCATGCAAGAGCGAGCCTGCAGAAAAAATAATAACGGAGGAGGAAAGTGCTGGGAAGAGCACTTCGAGGCCACGGCCTGTGCCAAATGTTCTCCGGAGAGGTTTTTTGACAGGGCGACGGACCCAGAAACGAGTGGCTTTCGCTTCAGTTCTGCAACTGAATCCATTCGTTGTTAGACTGAGCTCGCCAGGCACGGACCCCGTTATCTGCGGTCGTAGTCCTAAATTTGAGTAAGCTATGAGTTTAACTTAGAAATCGCAATCCTAGAACACTATTTATTGTTAGCGTGAGCTCGCCAGGCATGGACCCCGTTATCTGCTGCCCTAGTCTTAAATCTGAGTATGCTAAGAGTTTGAGTAACTTTGAAATTGCAATCCTAGAACACTAATCTATTTACTGTTAGTGTGAGCTCGCCAGGCATGGACCCCGTTATCTGCGGTCGTAGTCTCGCCAGGCATGGACCCTGTTATCTGGGCTCGTAGTCCTAAATATGAGTAAGCTATGAGTTTGAGTAACTTAGAAATCGCAATCCTAGAACACTAATCTATTTATTGTTAGTGTGAGCTCGCCAGGCATGGACCCCGTTATCTGCGGTCGTAATCTTAAATTTGAATACGCTATGAGTTTGAGTAACTTTGAAATTGCAATCCTAGAACACTAATCTATTTATTGTTAGTGTGAGCTTGCCAGGCATGGACCCCGTTATCTGCGGTTGTAGTCCTAAATATGAGTAAGCTATGAGTTTGAGTAACTTAGAAATTGCAATCCTAGAACACTAATCTATTTATTGTTAGCGTGAGCTTGCCAGGCATGGACCCCGTTATCTGCGGTTGTAGTCCTAAATATGAGTAAGCTATGAGTTTGAGTAACTTAGAAATTGCAATCCTAGAACACTAATCTATTTATTGTTAGCGTGAGCTTGCCAGGCATGGACCCCGTTATCTGCGGTTGTAGTCCTAAATATGAGTAAGCTATGAGTTTGAGTAACTTAGAAATTGCAATCCTAGAACACTAATCTATTTATTGTTAGCGTGAGCTTGCCAGGCATGGACCCCGTTATCTGCTGCCCTAGTCTTAAATCTGAGTATGCTATGAATTTGAGTAACTTTGAAATTGCAATCCTAGAACACTAATCTATTTATTGTTAGTGTGAGCTTGCCAGGCATGGACCCCGTTATCTGCGGTTGTAGTCCTAAATATGAGTAAGCTATGAGTTTGAGTAACTTAGAAATTGCAATCCTAGAACACTAATCTATTTATTGTTAGCGTGAGCTTGCCAGGCATGGACCCCGTTATCTGCGGTTGTAGTCCTAAATATGAGTAAGCTATGAGTTTGAGTAACTTAGAAATTGCAATCCTAGAACACTAATCTATTTATTGTTAGCGTGAGCTTGCCAGGCATGGACCCCGTTATCTGCTGCCCTAGTCTTAAATCTGAGTATGCTATGAATTTGAGTAACTTTGAAATTGCAATCCTAGAACACTAATCTATTTATTGTTAGTGTGAGCTTGCCAGGCATGGACCCCGTTATCTGCGGTTGTAGTCCTAAATATGAGTAAGCTATGAGTTTGAGTAACTTAGAAATTGCAATCCTAGAACACTAATCTATTTATTGTTAGCGTGAGCTTGCCAGGCATGGACCCCGTTATCTGCGGTTGTAGTCCTAAATATGAGTAAGCTATGAGTTTGAGTAACTTAGAAATTGCAATCCTAGAACACTAATCTATTTATTGTTAGCGTGAGCTTGCCAGGCATGGACCCCGTTATCTGCGGTTGTAGTCCTAAATATGAGTAAGCTATGAGTTTGAGTAACTTAGAAATTGCAATCCTAGAACACTAATCTATTTATTGTTAGCGTGAGCTTGCCAGGCATGGACCCCGTTATCTGCTGCCCTAGTCTTAAATCTGAGTATGCTATGAATTTGAGTAACTTTGAAATTGCAATCCTAGAACACTAATCTATTTATTGTTAGTGTGAGCTTGCCAGGCATGGACCCCGTTATCTGCGGTTGTAGTCCTAAATATGAGTAAGCTATGAGTTTGAGTAACTTAGAAATTGCAATCCTAGAACACTAATCTATTTATTGTTAGCGTGAGCTTGCCAGGCATGGACCCCGTTATCTGCGGTTGTAGTCCTAAATATGAGTAAGCTATGAGTTTGAGTAACTTAGAAATTGCAATCCTAGAACACTAATCTATTTATTGTTAGCGTGAGCTTGCCAGGCATGGACCCCGTTATCTGCTGCCCTAGTCTTAAATCTGAGTATGCTATGAATTTGAGTAACTTTGAAATTGCAATCCTAGAACACTAATCTATTTATTGTTAGTGTGAGCTTGCCAGGCATGGACCCCGTTATCTGCGGTCGTAGTCTCGCCAGGCATGGACCCTGTTATCTGGGCTCGTAGTCCTAAATATGAGTAAGCTATGAGTTTGAGTAACTTGGAAATCGCAATCCTAGAACACTAATCCATTCCTTGTTAGTGTGAGCTCGCCAGGCACGGATCCCATTATCTGCGGTCGTAGTCTCGCCAGGTACGGTCCCCGTTATCTGCAGTCATAGTCTTAAGTCTGAGTATGCTATGAGTTTGAGTAACTCATAGAAATCCTAGAACAGTAATCCATTTGTAGTTAGCTTGAGCTTGCCAGGCACAAACCTTGTTATCTGTAGTCGTAGTATTAAATCTGAGTATGCTATGAGTTTGAGTAACTCATAGCAACCCTAGAACAGTAATCCATTTGTAATTAGCTTGAGCTCGCCGGGCACAGACCTTGTTATCTGTAGTCGTAGTCTTAAGTCTGAGTATGCTATGAGTTTGAGTAACTCATAGCAATCCTAGAACATGGATCCATTTGTACTAGTTTGCTTGAGCTTGCCAGGCACGGATCCCATGATCTACGGTTGTAGTCCTAAATGAGTATGCTATGGGATTGAGTAAGTTTGAGATTGCAATCCTACAACTGGAAGAGACCCCAAGGCTTATGAACGGCATCTTCTCTAAGGTCACTTTTACGACTCTCCGAGAATCCTAGAATTGGAAGCGACCAATATGGCCGTCCAGTCTTCTTTCTACCAGGTAGGAAGATACCATCTAAGCTCTCCCAACAGATGGACGTTCAAACTCTGCTAATAATAATAATAGAATTGGAAGAGATCAAAAGGACCATCCAGTCTTTTTTCTGTCCGGCAGGAAGATACCATCCGAGCTCTCCCAACAGATGGCCAACGAAGCTCTAATAATACAGTCACATGGGTGCCATTCCAATCCACTAAAAATAAATAATAATAATAATAATAGAATAAAATTGTAAGAAAGCAAAAGGACCATCGAGTCCGACCCCCTTCTTTCTGCCATAAAGGAAGACACAATCAAAGGCCTCCCAACGGATGGCCATTCAAGCTCTAATAATAATAATTATTATAATCATGAGGATATTCTTGTCGCTGGTTGAGATTTTCCCTCCCTTCGCATGTCATTGAGACAAGGTCCCCCAGCAAGATGAAAACGAGGACGTCGCAATTAATGCGGCAGGCAAGTCGGTTTGATTATATTATCTGCAATTGCGGACGCCGCTAACAGTTTTAAGTGAAAGTCAACACGAGATTTAGGTAATTTTTTAAACCGTATTATAAAGGGATCGAGATGCAAATCATAGATATGGTGGTGGTTTTAAGCTCGGGAGGAATGAGAGGAAGGCGAAAGAAAGTTCCTTTTGTTGAGCATTGCGTTTGTTTTTTGATCCGCTCATCGAATCGATTCACGGCCAATCCGAACTTTGGAAGTTACTCGTAAGTTACACTTCACTTCGTAGTCTTTTTTGGTAGAGACAGATATACATATTTTGACTTTTGTATATAGAGATGTGTTGCTGTGTTGTGCTAAAGTGGACATTTAATAAACAACAACAACAACAATAGTAATAATAATAATAATAATAATAATAATAATAATAATAATGGCAACATTGACACTTAACCCAACAGTTGGACATCACCATTGGTGTCCATCTCAATATGAAGAGCTACATACCACCACACAATGGTTATTTATGAGCAGAGACGTTGTCTAAGCCCCACAGGGTTTTGTCTTTACGTATCGGGACATTTCGTATACTTACCCCATGAGAAGGGTAGGTGAGCCAGCCCCAGTCGCCGATAATGGTGGAAGTGTCCAGCAAATTCACTGCCAAAACAGAGAAGGAAAAGGTCCATTAGATCACCAGAATCCATTTGAACTGTGTTATCCGCTCAGCGTAGACTCATATAGGACCTTGTCACGTTGAGATACAACCCGTTTCCCTCATCCACTGATTTTTAACGATATTTTTGAAGTTTTTGCAAACTCCTTGAGTTTCTCTATAATGACACACCATGACCAGGGCATTATTCCCCACAAGTTTCAGAAAGATTCGCACATCTATCCGGTTTTTGGGGGGAAATTTTTTAAACTTTTCCCCATCTATCTGTTTGTCTGTCCAAGCATCCATACGTCCATCTATCCAACTTCCAATTTTCTTCTTCTGCTTTCTGTCCACCCTTCCTTCCTTCCTTCCTTCCATCCATCCATCCATCCATCCATCCATCCATCTGTCCATCCTATGGATGTCCATTCATCCATGCTTCCATTCATCCATCAGTCCACCTATCCATTTTTCCATCCATCCATCCATCCATCCATCCATCCATCCATCCATCCATCCATCTGTCCATCTCTCCATTCATCCATGCTTCCATCCATCCATCAGTCCACCTATCCATTTTTCCATCCATCCATCCATCCATCTCTCCATTCATCCTTGCTTCCATTCATCCATCTATCCAACTTTCAATTTTCCGTCCTTCCTTCCATCCATCCATCCATCCATCCATTGATCCATTCATCCATGCTTCCATTCATCCATCAGTCCACCTATCAATTTTTCCATCCATCCATCCATCCATCCATCCATCCATCCATCCATCCATCCATCCATCGATCCATTCATCCATGCTTCCATTCATCCATCTATCCAACTTTCAATTTTCCTTCCTTCCTTCCTTCCTTCCTTCCTTCCTTCCTTCCTTCCATCCATCCGTCCATCTCTCCATTCATCCATGCTTCCATTCATCCATCAGTCCACCTATCCATTTTTCCTTCCATCTATCCAGCCATCCATCCACCCGTCTATCCAACCTCCCTTCCATCCTTCCTTCTCTCCATCTATCCATACATTTATCCTTCCATCTATTTATCAATCAATCAATCAATCAATCAATCTATCTATCCATCATCTTAAGCGTTGGACTGGATGGTCCTTGGAGTCTCTTTCAACTCTAGGAGTCTATCTATCTATCTATCTATCTATCTATCTATCTATCTATCTATATCTATCTATTTATATCTATCTATCTATCTATCTATCTATCTATCTATCTATCTATCTATCTATATCTATCTATCTATTATCTATCTATCTATATCTATTATCTATCTATCTATCTATTTATATCTATCTATCTATCTATCTATCTATCTATCTATCTATATCTATCTATTTATATCTATCTATCTATCTATCTATCTATCTATCTATCTATCTATCTCTATCTATTATCTATCTATCTATATCTATTATCTATCTATCTATCTATTTATATCTATCTATCTATCTATCTATCTATCTATCTATATCTATCTATTATCTATCTATCTATCTATCTATTTATATCTATCTATCTATCTATCTATCTATCTATCTATCTATATCTATCTATTATCTATCTATCTATATCTATCTATCTATCTCTATCTATTATCTATCTATCTATCTATCTATATCTATCTATCTATCTATCTATCTCTATCTATTATCTATCTATCTATATCTATCTATCTATTATCTATCTATCTATATCTATTATCTATCTATCTATCTATCTATCTATTTATATCTATCTATCTATCTATCTATCTATATCTATTATCTATCTATCTATCTATCTATTTATATCTATCTATCTATCTATCTATTATCTATCTATCTATATCTATCTATCTATCTATCTCTATCTATCTATTATCTATCTATCTATCTATCTATCTATCTATCTATCTATATCTATCTATCTATCTATTATCTATCTATCTATATCTATTATCTATTTATCTCTATCTATCTATCTATCTATCTATCTATCTATCTATCTATCCATCCTTCCTTCCATCTACCTATCTAATATGGATTGGACTGGATGACCCTCTTTTTTTAAAAAAATAAATACAAGAGCTATCTGCTTGATTTTACCTACAATGGCCCAAGATAAATAGGGCACCATTCCTCCCAAGTTTCAGAAATATTCGCACATCGACTGATTTTTGGGGATTTTTTTACAGTTTTCACAAAATGCCACAACTGCTATCTCCTTGAACGTCTCTATATACAATACACAACCCATAGCACAAAACTCCAATTTAAGAATTTTCCTGAGTAAGATGTACTTACTCAGCCCTCTTTGCAAATCAAATAATTGATTGCTGTTACAGACGGACACTGGGGAAGCGAGTGGAATTCTGGGAAATGTAGTTTAGGGCCGGGTCTTTTGACTTCTCGCCTTCCCAAACTACATTTCCCAGGCTTCTCAGTCTGCCTCCCAATTGCAATAGGCAACCTTAAAATGGAATGGGCTCTTTGGTTTCGCACCAAGTGACTTTCGGAAACTTACGAGTTTTATTGAACAGTAACGAAAAGTCAGAGGTGAGGTTTTCGATTCTTGAGTTTTTTGCGTGGCCACCCATTGCGTTTCTTAATATTGCCTTGGTATGTGAATCTTACGAAATAATACGAACTACGAGGCAGAAACGACTATTTTGCACAGCCCTATTCTCCTATATTGTATTTTATGACTATTTTATGACTGTTTTAACTGTTTTAATCATTTTAGTTTATTGTATATCAGTGTAACGGCATCAATTGCCACTTGCAAGCCGCCCTGAGTCCCCTCGGGTGAGAAGGGCGGGGTATAAATAATAGAAATAAATAAATAAATAAATAAATAAATATATGGCCTGGAGATTAATGCCCTGAGATTCCGATACTTAAGAGTGCTTAGTGATGTTCGGACTTTCTTATGTGGTTTTTATGACTTGCTTTTATGGTCTGATTATTGGTTTCATGGGTTTTCTTGTCTTGTTTTTATTGTTGGACCCATGTAAGCCACCCGAGTCCCTTCGGGGAGATGGGGCGGGGTATAAAAATAAAATTATTATTATTATTATTATTATTATTATTATTATTATTATTATTATTGGTCAACTGATCTAGATTAGCTGACATATGGCAAAGAATCCCCAATATCTGGATCTAAACAAATAATAATAATAGGGATAAGGGGAGGGTACATGCCTCCCATTGAAATGTAGGGTCTGGTGTTGATAATCCCGCTCCCCAAATTGAAGTACTTGCATGATTTCTATGCTTCCATGACCAATTCTAGAAGACTAATCCAACTGTCTCGACCCATCCGGAATTATGTCCATTGGTAGTCGAATCATCCAACGGAATAGTCTGAAATTGTTTTTATATTTTAAATGGGCATATTTGTTTTTAATCATTATTATGCCTATGCTTATGTTTTATTACAGGGCTGTTGTATGTTCTATGTGGTATTTGTATGTTTACTATGTGTCCCTTCCGGGAGATCGAGTGGTGTATAAATAAAGTTTTGTTGTTGTTGAAATCCATTCATTGTTAGCTTGAGCTCGCCAGGCACGGACCCCGTTATCTGCGGCCGTAGTCCGAAATTTGGGGATGCCATGAGTTTGAGTAACTTAGAAATCGCAATCCTACAACTGGAAGCGAACCCAAGAATTAAGAACGGCATCTTCTCTAAGGTCACGTTTACGACTCTCCGAGAATCCTAGAATCGGAAGAGACCCGTCTTCTTTTCACCAGGCAGGAAGACACCATCCTATTGAAATAGAGGGTCTGGTGTTGATAACCCCCCTCCCCAAATTGAAGTATAGACACAATTTCTACGCCTTCCTGGCCGTTTTCTGCATGCGGAATGCAACAGCCACTGCGACGGAAGAATTACAAAAAAATTACATCTAATAACGTAAGTGGGGGTCTCTCCACTGACACCACGTCGCTTGTTAATTGAAGTTGCTTTGATGGTTATCTCGGCACACGTTTCCTCTTATCGGAAAGAGCAGGAGTGGAGCGAGAAGGAGAGAACGCGAGGCTGCCTTTTCGCTCGATGCTTTTGCCGCGGAGATTGAACCCGTTCACGTTAACGCATCGGAAGCACTTGGGTCGTTCCCAAAGCCCGGCAGCGAAACGGGCCTCCGTCGTGCTTCCCGTCTCGTTTCCACGTATTGTTGACCTTTGCAAACTGAACGGAGCCGGATCAAGGGGCAGGTGGGATATCCTTCAAAGCCGAGGAAGGGAAGGGAAGCTTAGGCGGATTGTGCGGCTAAATCCCGGCATAAGACGGTCTTGTCTAGCTGAGATTTGGCCACACACACAGCCATCCCTTTTTACGATTTTCTGAGGTTCGTTTCTCCATCATTTTTACATCTATCGGGATGAAACCTGACACACTTATATTCAATATTTACTACTTTAAGCCTGCCAAGTTTCGGAATGTTTCGGTCATCCACTGGTTTTTAGGAATTTTGCAAAATATTTTACAAATACATTTTTCTTTAAAAAAAATCGTTACAAGTGATACCCTCTTGAATTTTTGCACAATGGGACAAAATAAGCAGGGCATCAATCCTGAAAAGTTTCAGAAATATCCGTTCATCTACTGATTTTAAGGAATTTGTTTAAGATTCGGAGATGTTCCATTTCGACTCGTAATTCGAATCTCCGAAACTTTGTAATTGTTTCGTTAGTGGCCATGGGGAAGATTTGGAGGCTCATTTCTCTATCATCTTTAAGGCTATCAGTCTGAATCTTGGCACACTTGTAGGCAACATTGACAACTTTACGCCTGCCATGTTTCGGAATATTTTGGTCATCTACTGATTTTTAAGAATTTTTTAAAGATTTTACAAATACAAGAGCTATCCCCTTGAATTTTTGCAGAATGAGACAACACAAGTAGGGCAAGTTTCAGAAACATTAGTTCATCTACTGATTTTTAGGAATTTGTTTAAGATTCGGAGGGGTCCCGTTTCGACTCGTAATCCGAATCTCAGAAGCTTCGTAATTGTTTCGTGAGAAGTAACGGGGAAAATTTAGAGGCTCGTTCCTCTGTCACTTTGTTGGCCTCCCTCTGCTTGTGCGCGGCTATAGTTTTCTCTCTCTGCTCTGCATTCCACTCCTTCTGCATTCCCTTTAATTGCTTAATTTCTAAAACTAATTAACCAATTTCTCCAGTTAATTATGGGATTTGCCGAGTTTGCCTCTGCTCGGAGGTCCTCTGCATCCTTTATTACGGACGTACATGGGCGAAATGACAAAAAAGGGAGGCGCCGTCGTGCAACTCACACGTCTTATGCGACTCCGACTCCCAGGGTTCCATAGCATGGAGACGTTGCACTTCAAGCGGTATCAAACTGCATTAATTTGACGGTGTAGACCAGCCCTCTGGGTGATTACCTCAGGCCCGCCTAATTTCCCCTGACCTCTTGACATAAGGACATGGTGGCTTACTACGTCCTTACGCCGAAAAGATGTGGGAGGAAAGCTCTCTGGAGCGCTCTCGGCTACCGCGTGTCCCGCCCTCCTCCCGGCATAAGGATGGGGCTACTCGCTATGCTGGGAGGACAGCTCAAGGAAGGCACGTGGTGGCTGAGAGCCCTCCAGAGCTTTCTCAGCCACCTCCTGTCTTGCCCTCCTGTTGTGTCCGAATGCCAAAAGATGGGGAGGAAGGCACACAGCAGCCGAGAGCCCTCAGGAGCGCTCTCAGCTACCACGTGTCCCGCCCTCCTCCCGGCATAAGGATGGGGCTACTCGCTATGCTGAGAACGTGGTGGCTGAGAGCTCTCTGGAGCACTCTCAGCAGCTGCCTGTCTCATCCTCCTTCTATGATTACATTATTATTTTTTCAATTATTCTATTATCATTATAATATATTATTCTATTATTACATTATTATTATTATATTCTATTATTATATTGTATTATTCTATTATATAATAATAATAATAATAATAATAATAATAATAATAATAATAATAATATATCCATAGTAATAGCAATGTGATTTCTTACCCGCCTCAACTCGAGGCAAGTTAGTGACGGCATAACGGAGACCCGTAAACAAACCTTGCAAAAATCCTATATTATTATTATTATACCATTATTACATTATTATTATTGTATTATTCTATTATCATTATATTATATTATTCTATTATCATTATATCATTCTATTATTACATTATTATTATTATCTTATTCTATTATTATTATATTGTATTATTCTATTATATAATAATAATAATAATAATAATAATAATAATAATAATAATAATAATAATAATATAGCCATAGTAATAGCAATGTGTTTTCTTACCTGCCTGAACTCGAGGAAAGTTAGTGACGGCATAACGAAGACCCATAAGCAAAGATTACAAAAATCCTTTATTATTATTATTATTATTATTATTATTATTATTATTGTATCATATCATTATTGTATTATTATTCTGTTATTATTACTATATTCTATTATTATATAATATGATAATAATAATAATATATCCATAGTAATAGCAATGTGATTTCTTACCCGCCTCAACTCGAGGCAAGTTAGTGACGGCATAACGGAGACCCATAAGCAAACATTGCAAAAATCTTATATTATTATTATTATTGTATTATATCATTATTATATTATTATAGTATTATCATTACTTTAGTGACGGCATAACGGAGATCCATAAACAAACATTGCAAAAATCCTATATTATTATTATTATTATTGTATTATATGATTATTGTATTATTATAGTATTATCATTAATATATTGTATTATTATTTAATATGATGATGATGATGATGATGATGATGATGATAATAATAATAATAATAATAATAATAATAATAATAATAATAATAATATATCCATAGTAATAGCAATGTGATTTCTTACCCGCCTCAACTCGAGGCAAGTTAGTGATGGCATAATGGAGATCCATAAACAAACATTGCAAAAATCTTATATTATTATTATTATTGTATTATTGTATTATTATAATATTATCATTACTATATTGTATTATTATATAATATGACAATAATAATAATAATAATAATAATAATGCCATAGTAATAGCAATGTGAATTCTTACCTGCCTGAACTTGAGGCAAGTTAGTGACGGCATAACGGAGACCCATAAGCAAACCTTGCAAAAATCCTATATTATTATTATTATTATTATTATTATTATTATTACACTATTATTACTCTATTATATTCTATTATTATACTATTGTATTATTATTATTATTATTATTATTATTATTATTATTATTATTATTATTATTTAGTAATAATAATGTGAATTCTTTCCTGCCTGAACTCGAGGCAAGTTAGTGACGGCATAATGGAGACCCATAAGCAAACCTTGCAAAAATCTTATATTATTATTATTATTGTATTATTATAATATTATCATTACTATATTGTATTATTATATAATATGATGATGATGATAATAATAATAATAATAATAATAATAATAATAATAATAATAATGCCATAGTAATAGCAATGTGAATTCTTACCTGCCTGAACTCGAGGTAAGTTAGTGACGGCATACCGGAGACCCATAAGCAAACCTTGCAAAAATCCTATATTATTATTATTATTATTATTACACTATTATTACCCTATTATATTCTATTATTATTATACTATATTATTATTATTAATTATTATTATTATTATTTAGTAATAATAATGTGAATTCTTTCCTGCCTGAACTCGAGGCAAGTTAGTGACGGCATAACGGAGACCCATAAGCAAACCTTGCAAAAATCTTATATTATTATTATTATTGTATTATTATAATATTATCATTACTATATTCTATTATTATATAATATGATGATGATATGAAGAATTCACATTGCTATTACTAAATAATAATAATAATAATAATAATAATAATAATAATAATACAATAGTATAATAATAGAATATAATAGAGTAATAATAGTGTAATAATAATAATAATAATAATATAGGATTTTTACAAGGTTTGCTTATGGGTCTCCGTTATGCCGTCACTAACTTGCCTCGAGTTCAGGCGGGTAAGAAATCACATTGCTATTACTATGGCATTATTATTATTATTATTATTATTATTATTATTATTATTATTATTATTTAGTAATAGCAATGTGAATTCTTTCCTGCCTGAACTCGAGGCAAGTTAGTGACGGCATAACGGAGACCCATAAGCCAACCTTGCAAAAATCCCCTAAATGGATGAATGCATGCACACTCTCTCAGCCTTACCTTGGCTGCCGGGAGGGACGGAGAGGCAGGCAATAACCCATGCCGAGAGGAAAAGCAAGGCACCGGCCAAGGAAGCCATGCCGAAGCCGTGTTGCCAGCCGTGTTGCCAGCCGTGTTGCCTGCTTCTGGTCCGGACCCCGAATGCCTCCCGGTCTGTCTTGCATCCCGGCATGTGACGGCACGGATGGCAGCCAATGGGAGGGAGGCAACGGGCTTTCCCCCTCCTCGACATATATCATGCATGCACATACATCACGGGAGGAGGGGGAAAAGGAAGGTTTCTCTCCTGCATCCTCAGCCTCTTGGCAGAAGTGGTCCAGGGCAAGTTGTTTGGCACGGTTGCTAGGCAACCCCCGTGCGGGCTCCGTCCCTGCCTCCTGGGCTTGGTCCAAAGGCTGGGAGGAGGCTATATTTATTATTATTATTATTATTATTATTATTATTATTATTATTATTATTATTATTACAGTAGAGTCTCACTTATCCAACACTCGCTTATCCAACATTCTGGATTATCCAACGCATTTTTGTAGTCAATGTTTTCAATGCATCGTGATATTTTGGTGCTAAATTCGTAAATACAGTAATTACAACATAACATTACTGTGTATTGAACTACTTTTTCTGTCAAATTTGTTGTATCACATGATGTTTTGGTGCTTAATTTGTAAAATCATAACCTAATTTGATGTTTAATTGGCT
>NW_026943826.1:13028824-13038824 GCF_035594765.1 Anolis carolinensis
AGGAATGAACCTCTTCATGGGACCCAAATAGTCATGTCTTTCCAGGATGGAGAAGAAGAACCATTGTACGGTACTGGGCCCAGGACTGAACCTCTTCACGGGACCCAAATAGTCATGTCTTTCCAGGATGGAGAAGAAGAACCATTGGACGGTACTGGGCCCAGGACTAAACCTCTTCACGGGACCCAAATAGTCATTCCTTTCCAGGATGGAGAAGAAGAACCATTGGACGGTACTGGGCCCAGGACTGAACCATCTTCATGGGACCCAAATAGTCATGTTTTTCCAGGATGGAGAAGAAGAACCATTGGACGGTACTGGGCCCAGGACTGAACCTCTTCACGGGACCCAAATAGTCACGTCTTTCCAGGATGGAGAAGAAGAACCATTGGACGGTACTGGGCCCAGGACTGAACCTCTTCACGGGACCCAAATAGTCACGTCTTTCCAGGATGGAGAGGAGGAACCATTGATGGTACTGGACCCAGGACTGAACCATCTTCATGGGACCCAAATAGTCATGTTTTTCCAGGATGGAGAAGAAGAACCATTGGACGGTACTGGGCCCAGGACTGAACCTCTTCACGGGACCCAAATAGTCACGTTTTTCCAGGATGGAGAAGAAGAACCATTGGACGGTACTGGGCCCAGGACTGAACCTCTTCACGGGACCCAAATAGTCATGTCTTTCCAGGATGGAGAAGAAGAACCATTGGACGGTACTGGGCCCAGGAATGAACCTCTTCATGGGACCCAAATAGTCATGTCTTTCCAGGATGGAGAAGAAGAACCATTGGACGGTACTGGGCCCAGGACTGAACCTCTTCACGGGACCCAAATAGTCACGTCTTTCCAGGATGGAGAAGAAGAACCATTGGACGGTACTGGGCCCAGGAATGAACCTCTTCATGGGACCCAAATGGTCACGTCTTTCCAGGATGGAGAAGAAGAACCATTGGACGGTACTGGGCCCAGGACTGAACCTCTTCACGGGACCCAAATAGTCACGTTTTTCCAGGATGGAGAAGAAGAACCATTGGACGGTACTGGGCCCAGGACTGAACCTCTTCACGGGACCCAAATAGTCATGTCTTTCCAGGATGGAGAAGAAGAACCATTGGACGGTACTGGGCCCAGGAATGAACCTCTTCATGGGACCCAAATAGTCATGTCTTTCCAGGATGGAGAAGAAGAACCATTGGACGGTACTGGGCCCAGGACTGAACCTCTTCACGGGACCCAAATAGTCACGTCTTTCCAGGATGGAGAAGAAGAACCATTGGACGGTACTGGGCCCAGGAATGAACCTCTTCATGGGACCCAAATGGTCACGTCTTTCCAGGATGGAGAAGAAGAACCATTGGACGGTACTGGGCCCAGGACTGAACCTCTTCACGGGACCCAAATAGTCACGTCTTTCCAGGATGGAGAAGAGGAACCATTGGGGAGAAGAAGCCTTTGGGATCAGTCGCTTGACCAATTACAAATGTTTGCTTTCTAAGGTGAAAAACAAAACAAAAGAAGGTGGGGATGGGAAAAAGGGAGACGGAACGAAGCCAACGAACCCTAACACCCCTCCTTTTGTGTTTTATCGCTCCGTTATTTTCCCGGATGACAAAGGCCGGGGCTGATTGGGATGCGCGGTGTTGGCTCGCGATTGACAAAAGGCTCCCTCTCCCTGTCACGGTGATGGCCAAAGGGACCCCCAAGAGCGGCTACCACTGGGGCCTGGGGGCTACTTCTCATTCACGCCGGTCCGCCCTGAAAATGACACATTCGGCGGGTTCTCGACGGGGGGACGGCCCCTCGAATCCAGCTCCCTTCATCCCGCAGCTGGAGGCGAAGTTGAAAGGCGTCGAGAGGAGCGTGAAATCACCGGCGACAGTCTTTAAGTGGCGGCGCTTCGGCATTAACCGGGACACTGGCAACACCGCAGAGGTCTTTCTTTTCTCACCGGCAGCAGCGACGCATTGCACCCGGCGCATCGTTTGTAGAGGAAACAAGCATGACCAGACAGGGAGAAAAAAGAGGATTTGCCCAAGCTAAACCTCAGTTGCTTTGGCATCTGATGGCTCCATTAAGGCCTCCTTTTCTTCGGTTTATAAGGACTGAGCGGCACCCACAAGGCCCAGTACGAGGTCAAATATGCTACTAGTAGCAGACCTAAGAATGGGGAAACATGGAGAATGAGAGAAGAGATTTGGTCCTCAAATGATCAGAATTCTAGGAAATGAAAGGTGGGTCTAAAAGCAAGAACCCAGGTTGTTGTGAGATTAATCATACTCTTCTCCATCCTGGAAAAACATGATTATTTGGGTGCCATCAAGAGGGTTTGGTCCTGGGCCCAGTACCGTCCAATGGTTCTTCTTCTCCATCCTGGAAAAACATGACTATCTGGGTCCCATGAAGATGGTTCAGTCCTGGGTCCAATACCATCAATGGTTCCTCCTCTCCATCCTGGAAAAACATGACTATTTGGGTCCCATGAAGATGGTTCAGTCCTGGGCCCAGTACCGTCCAATGGTTCTTCTTCTCCATCCTGGAAAAACATGACTATTTGGGTCCCATGAAGATGGTTCAGTCCTGGGCCCAGTACCGTCCAATGGTTCTTCTTCTCCATCCTGGAAAGACGTGACTATTTGGGTCCCGTGAAGAGGTTCAGTCCTGGGCCCAGTACCGTCCAATGGTTCTTCTTCTCCATCCTGGAAAGACGTGACTATTTGGGTCCCGTGAAGAGGTTCAGTCCTGGGCCCAGTACCGTCCAATGGTTCTTCTTCTCCATCCTGGAAAGACGTGACTATTTGGGTCCCGTGAAGAGGTTCAGTCCTGGGCCCAGTACCGTCCAATGGTTCTTCTTCTCCATCCTGGAAAAACATGACTATTTGGGTCC
This sequence comes from Anolis carolinensis, assembly GCF_035594765.1. Classification (NCBI taxonomy): domain Eukaryota; kingdom Metazoa; phylum Chordata; class Lepidosauria; order Squamata; family Anolidae; genus Anolis; species Anolis carolinensis. The sequence goes on from NW_026943826.1 coordinate 13,031,715, forward strand.
CATGAAGATGGTTCAGTCCTGGGTCCAGTACCATCAATGGTTCTTCTTCTCCATCCTGGAAAAACATGACTATTTGGGTCCCATGAAGATGGTTCAGTCCTGGGTCCAGTACCATCAATGGTTCCTCCTCTCCATCCTGGAAAGACGTGACTATTTGGGTCCCGTGAAGAGGTTCAGTCCTGGGCCCAGTACCGTCCAATGGTTCTTCTTCTCCATCCTGGAAAGACGTGACTATTTGGGTCCCGTGAAGAGGTTCAGTCCTGGGCCCAGTACCGTCCAATGGTTCTTCTTCTCCATCCTGGAAAAACATGACTATTTGGGTCCCATGAAGATGGTTCAGTCCTGGGCCCAGTACCCTCAATGGTTCCTCCTCTCCATCCTGGAAAGACGTGATTTGGGTGCCACGAAGAAGGTTCGGTCCTGGGCCCAGTACCATCAATGGTTCCTCCTCTCCATCATGGAAAGGAATGACTATTTAGGTGCCATCAAGACGGTTCTGTCCTGGGCCCAGTACCGTCCAATGGTTCTTCTTCTCGAACCACTAATCTTTTGGTGAGCAAGTTCAGCAGCTCAGCGGTTTAACACACTGCGCCACCGGGGGCTCCATTATTTGTTTTCCTTACTATTGTGACTAACTAGGATCGCAGTTAAAGAGGGTCCATGCCTGGCGAGCATGTGAAAAAGGTAGCCCGTGAGCTGCAGACATTAAGAAAAACCCTCTTCTTTGACGTAGATACTGTTTCAATATGTTTTCTTGTGTATATTTCTTTTTGTTATTATGTTTTAACGTTAAATTTTAAGAAGAAAATAATTTAAAAAGATATGGACCTGATGCTTTGAGTTTGCACAAGTCTGGAAAGGGGGAATACATATACATGTATGTGTATATATATATATATATGTATAAATACTGTATACGGAATATAAATACTGTGTGTATATATATATATATATATATATATATATATATACTGTAAATAATAAATATATCTAAGCTATGCCCAGCCACGCATTGCTGTGGTGTAGTCCTAAGTGGGGCTTTTTTCGTGGCATTCAAGATGGCCTAGAGAGGATTCCCTGAGGTATGAAGCAGCAAGGCTTTGAAGCTGCGAAGCTATTCAGTGGTATTCAAGTTGGCCAACAATCGAGTCCCCTCGGTATGAAGCAGCCAGGCTTTGAAGTTGCAAGATCACTCCTTGGAAAGTGATGAGTATTGTGGCCTAATTTGGTGTGATTTGGCCCAGTGGTTTTGTTGTTAACTCGGTCCTAATTATGCACATTACATTTATATATAGATACTAGCTGTGCCCGGCCACGTGTTGCTGTGGCTCGGACTTAATTTTTCTTTTCTTTTTGTTGTATGAACGTAGAGGCGTCGATGAGAGGTTGTGCTGTCAATTTTCGAGGTTGTGGCGCATTTAGTTTAGTTGTTTTGTCCGGTGCCGTGATTCCATTACCCATATATATATAGATACTAGCTGTGCCCGGCCACGCGTTGCTATGGCTCGGACTTAATTTTTCTTTTCTTTTTGTTGTATGAACCTAGAAGCATCGATGAGAGGTTGTGCTGTCAATTTTTGAGGTTGTGGGGCGTTTAGATTAGTTGTTTTGTCCGGTGCCGTGATTCCATTACCCTTTTATATATATATAGATAGCTATGCCCGGCCACGCGTTGCTGTGGCTAGGACTTAATTTTTTTCCCTTTTGGTGTATGAACGTAGAGGCGTCAATGAGAGGTTGTGCTGTCAATTTTCGAGGTTGTGGGGCGTTTAGTTTAGTTGTTTTGTCCGGTGCCGTGATTCCATTACCCTTTTATATATATAGATAGATAGCTATGCCCGGCCACGCGTTGCTGTGGCTAGGACTTAATTTTTCTTTTCTTTTTGTTGTATGAACGTAGAGGCGTGGATGAGAGGTTGTGCTGTCAATTTTCAAGCTTGTGGGGCATTTAGTTTAGTTGTTTTGTCCGGTGCCGTGATTCCATTACCCTTTTATATATATAGACTAGCTTTGCCCGGCCACGCGTTGCTGTGGCTTATGGGAATCCTATGTTGGCCAGGTGGAATAGCAGTGAGTAGCCTTGCAGTCTCAAAGCCTTGCCGTTTTCTGGAGTAGCTGGAGCTTTTTTTGTATGAACGTAGAGGCATGGATGAGGGGTTGTGCTGCCAAGTTTAGTGTTTCTGGGATGTGTAGTTTTGTTGTTTTGTCCTAGGCCGAAATATCCTTACCCTTTTATATATATAGATATATCTTCTGAGTTCTTGGTGAACTATATATCTTTTTTGGGGGGTTACTGTGGGTTGATAACATTCCAAGCTGGCAAAGAACTGGGTCACTAGAGTAGCTGGAAGCCAACTCTGGATGGAGATGATTGCCGCTTGCTTCCCGACCGGGTTCTTTTCCTCTAAACGACCTTCGCTTGCTAGATCGATACTATATCTTCCGAGTCGGGATCTCACGTCTCAATTTGGACGGCATCGTATCATCATTCCGCGAGGGTCCCAATTGCCCTTTTTCACTCTCGCGTTTCGGGCTTGTTCTGAGCCCTCGGGGGTATAATTCCACCCGTATTAACCACCAGGTTCGGGACGGAGCAGATGTCTTCCCGACATCTCTTTGTTTCACCGCTTTCCCCCTTAAACTCAATTTTTTTAAAACCCAGAAAACTTTGCATGAGCCGCGCTGCTAATTATTATGATGAAGCCGGGACGCGCTCCGCGGAGGGGTCAGGGGCCGCCGAACGCCCGCCTTTGAGGATTTTTTAATCTGAATCGAACGATTTCCCCATTATGGAATCCTGCGGGGAATCTACAAGGAGAGAGAAAAAGAGAGAGAGAAAACTCCTTTGGAAGGAAAACGGGGAAGGAGGGGAGAGAGTCGAAATGTCGAGAGTCGGGGAGATGATTCCCTCTGCCGGCGGAAAAAATGAGCAGGATGGAGAAGGAGAGAAAGGAGGAGAGACGTGGGATGGACAGTCAGGCCAAAAAACATGGATTGTGACCATTTCTAGTCCTGGAGGGGGGTCCTGGGGGTCCTGGAGGGGTCTAGGGGGGTCCTGGAGGGGTCTAGGGGGGTCCTGGAGGGTCTAGGGGGGTCCTGGAGGGGTCTAGGGGGGTCCTGGAGGGGTCTAGGGGGGTCCTGGAGGGTCTAGGGGGGTCCTGGAGGGGTCTAGGGGGGTCCTGGAGGGGTCTAGCGGGGTCCTGGAGGGGTCTAGGGGGGTCCTGGAGGGTCTAGGGGGGTCCTGGAGGGGTCTAGGGGGGTCCTGGAGGGTCTAGGGGGGTCCTGGAGGGTCTAGGGGGGTCCTGGAGGGGTCTAGGGGGGTCCTGGAGGGTCTAGGGGGGTCCTGGAGGGGTCTAGGGGGGTCCTGGAGGGGTCTAGGGGGGTCCTGGAGGGGTCATGGGGGTCCTGGAGGGATCTAGGGGGGTCCTGGAGGGGTCTAGGGGGGTCCTGGAGGGGTCTAGGGGGGTCCTGGAGGGGGGTCCTGGGGGTCCTGGAGGGTCTAGGGGGGTCCTGGAGGGGTCTAGGGGGGTCCTGGAGGGGTCATGGGGGTCCTGGAGGGTCTAGCGGGGTCCTGGAGGGTCTAGGGGGGTCCTGGAGGGGTCATGGGGGTCCTGGAGGGTCTAGGGGGGTCCTGGAGGGTCTAGGGGGGTCCTGGAGGGATCTAGGGGGGTCCTGGAGGGGTCTAGGGGGGTCCTGGAGGGGTCATGGGGGGTCCTGGAGGGGTCTAGGTGGGCCTAGGGGGGGTCAAGAAAGATCTAGAAGATCTAGAAGACCGAGATAATCCCAACGAGGCCTTAATTTGCCATGTATGGAGCATCAATGCCACCATTCCTATCCTTGGTGTCCACTGAACCATCCATGTCACCATTGGGTTGTTGTATGTCTTTCGGGCTGTCCAGCCATGTTCCAGAAGTATTCTCTCCTGATGTTTCGCCCACATCTATGGCAGGCATCCTCAGAAGCTGTGTGGCATGGATAAACTAGGTAAGGAAAGGAAATATATATATATATCTGTGGAGAGTCCAGGATGTCACCATTCCTACTATTAGTGTACCTTGAACCATCAAGGTTCCTATTTTTGGTATCCATCAATGGTCATCATTCCTACCTTCGATGGGTCAATGGATGCCAAGGATAAGATTGGTGGAACCGATGGTTGAATGGACACCAAGGGTCAGAATGGTGGCACTAATAATTCATTGGACGTCACAAGTAGGAGTGGTGGTATTGATGGTTCAATGGGCACTAATGGTAGGAATGGTGACATCAGTGGTTGAATGGACACCAAGGGTTGGAATGGTGGCACTAATAGTTCATTGGACATCACAAGGTGGTATTGATGGTCCAATGGACACTAATGGTAGCAATGGCAACATCAATGGTTCAGTGGACACCAAGAGTAGAAATGGTGACATCAGTGGTTGAATGGACACCAAGGGTCGGAATGGTGGCACTAATAGTTCATTGGACATCACAAGGTGGTATTGATGGTCCAATGGACACTAATGGTAGCAATGGCAACATCAATGGTTCAGTGGACACCAAGAGTAGAAATGGTGACATCAGTGGTTGAATGGACACTAAGGGTCAGAATGGTGGCACTAATAGTTCATTGGACATCACAAGGTGGTGTCCATTGAACTATTAGATGCCACAATTCTTACCATTCCTACCCTTGGTGTCCATTGAACCATCAATACCACCATTGTCATCATTCGTGTCCATTGGACCATCAATACCACCTTGTGATATCCAGTGAACTATTATTGCCACCATTTCTACTCTTGGTGTCCATTGAACCATTGATGCCACCATTGCTACCATTAGTATCTGTTGAACCATCAATACCATCTTGTGATGTCCAATGAACCCTTGGTGTCCTCCAAACATTGATGTCACCATTCCTACTTGTGATGCCCATTGAACTATCAATGCTCCCATTCCAACCCTTGGTGACCATTGAACCACTGATGTCATCATTGCTACTACAGCCTGGAAGACATACAACAACCCTATCATTCCTACTATTGGTGTCCTTCAACCATTGATGTCACCATTCCAACTTGTGATGTCCATTGATGAATTGATGCCACCACTCAGATCCTTGGTGTCCATTGAACCACTGATGTCATCATTGCTACTACAGCCCGAAAGACACACAGCAACCCTATCATTCCTACTATTGGTGTCCTTCAACCATTGATGTCACCATTCCGACTTGTGATGTCCATTGATGAATTGATGCCACCACTCAGATCCTTGGTGTCCATTGAACCACTGATGTCATCATTGCTACTACAGCCCGAAAGACACACAGCAACCCTATCATTCCTACTATTGGTGTCCTTCAACCATTGATGTCACCATTCCGACTTGTGATGTCCATTGATGAATTGACGCCACCACTCAGATCCTTGGTGTCCATTGAACCACTGATGTCATCATTGCTACTACAGCCCGAAAGACATACAGCAACCCTATCATTCCTACTATTGGTGTCCTTCAACCATTGGTGTCACCATTCCTACTTGTGATGCCCATTGATCTATCAATGCCACCATTCCAACCCTTGGTGTCCATTGAACCACTGATGTCATCATTCCTACTACAGCCCGGAAGACATACAACAACCCTATCATTCCTACTATTGGTGTCCTTCAACCATTGATGTCACCATTCCGACTTGTGATGTCCATTGACGAATTGATGCCACCACTCAGATCCTTGGTGTCCATTGAACCACTGATGTCATCATTGCTACTACAGCCCGAAAGACATACAGCAACCCTATCATTCCTACTATTGGTGTCCTTCAACCATTGGTGTCACCATTCCTACTTGTGATGCCCATTGATCTATCAATGCCACCATTCCAACCCTTGGTGTCCATTGAACCACTGATGTCATCATTCCTACTACAGCCCGAAAGACATACAACAACCCTATAATTCCTACTATTCGTGTCCATTGAACTCTTGAAACCACCATCTTACCCTTGGTGTCCATTGAACCATCGATGGTTCCATTCCTACCTTGGGTGTACACTGACCCATCGATGCCACCCTAGCTATGGCCTTGCCTACTTGACAGCACTAAGAGGAACTTATTTTTTGCTCCGTGAACAACTCGTCGTCGCCATGTTGTTCCTACCTCTCTTTCCCGAACACAAAGGAGAAGCAGAACGAGAGGTGAACACGAAGGAGGTACAACAGGAACAAGGGCAAGGAGACGGGACTTGAAAGGGGAGCGAGTGTTGGCTCGGAGGCCGCGCGGATACCGGTAAACAGAGATGAAGGCGGCGGGGAATCAAAGGGAGAGATTGAGAACTGAGCCCGACGTGGCTCCGAAAGCACACGCGGCGGAAGGAGGAGAGAGCGGGTTTGAAGGAGAAACGGGCGAGGGAGAAGGGACTTCGCGACTTTTTCAAAAGCATCTTTAATCTCGCCCTGGAAAGCGGCGAGGAATTTCAAATCAGCTCGCGGTGGCCCGCGGAAAATGATAAATGTTTAATGATCGGAAGCGCATTGTTTACAAGTTTCGCAATAGCTCAATGGCGCACGAATCCTTCGAAGGCGGTTCGGCAAAGTGGTCGGAGCGTTGGGCCACGACTCTGGGAACTACAGGTTGTATCCACGCTCATGCAGTTTGATACCACTTGGATTGCCATAGTTTGAGGCAACGGGATAGGGAATGAGCGGTTATCGCGCAACGCTGTTATTGCGCAGCAGCCGCAGGATCGCGAATAGTAACTACACACCAGGTAGTTACTATCTGGATAGTCTTTTAGGTGTCTTCCAACCCTATGGCAACGGGATAGGGAATGACCGTTATCACACAATGCTGTTATTGCGCAGCAGCCGCAGGATCGCGAATAGTAACTACACACCAGGTAGTTACTATCTGGATAGTCTTTTAGGTGTCTTCCAACCCTATGGCAACGGGATAGGGAATGAGCGTTATCGCGCAACGCTGTTATTGCGCAGCAGCCGCAGGATCGCGAATAGTAACTACACACCAGGTAGTTACTATCTGGATAGTCTTTTAGGTGTCTTCCAACCCTATGGCAACGGGATAGGGAATGACCGTTATCACACAACGCTGTTATTGCGC